>NC_091283.1:658418329-658608329 GCF_032444005.1 Ranitomeya imitator
GTATGCAGGGACGTACGCTGTTTGCGGATGCCTCCACATGCGCAGTTTGGACGCTGCGCCGAACGCAACATGTTGCGTTTTGTTGTGGTCGGCACAGTATCCAAACGGCGCATGCGGAGGCATCCGCAATCAGTGTACGTCCCTGCATACCCAATGATAACGATAGGTACGCAGGGCAACGCAGGAGGCAGGTGGCAGTAGACGGAGCCTGGGTGGAGCTTCACGGAGGAAGTATGCTGCCATCCGCAGCGCACAGCAACGCAAGTCTGAAACCAGCCTTATGCCGGGATCACACTTGCGAGAAACTTGCACGAGTCGCGCATCTCAATACCTGGCATTGCCGCCAGCACTCGGACCGGAGCGCTCAGCTGCATAGAAATACATGCAGCTGCACACTCCAGTCCCGAGTGCCAGCGGCTGTGCTGGGTATTGAGATGCGAGACTCATGTGAGTTTCTCGCAAGTGTGATCTTGGCCTTCAAGAGACAGTGTTCCATTCAGGGCTGTGGAGTCGGAGTCATGGAATCAGAGACCATTTTGGTGGAGTCAGAGTCATGGAAAGGTTTGGCTTACCGACTCCACAGCCCTGGTTCCATTGTCTATCTTCGTGTGCAGCCGAGTGAGCCAATCTACTATAGGGTGCATGGAATCTCACCTTTAGAAACCCCAGAACGCGTCTCTGCAGGCAGCACAGTGGCTCCACGGAAAACCCGCTCCAGGTGGTTGTGCTGCTTTGCTAACTGTTCCAATGTCTCTTCCAAGCGTAACCTCTGATCTCGTTCGTATTGCAAAGCTCTCTGCCAGCGCTTACTATGACTCTCTGCGAGAGACATGAAGTCTCGACATGCCTGAATGGAAAAAAGAATGGGAGATAATTCAGGATTCTCAAATCAGTTTATTGTTCCTGCATAGAAAAAGGGTTCAACGAAACGGCACTGTTTACATTGCTGGTTTTGCAATGTATCTGCCTTAGGAAATAGAGTTCGGAGCAGAAGATGGCCATCTGACATCGAAATCCACAACAGTAAGGACAACCTCATTAAACTGGGATGAAGGTGGTGGTAAAGAGGGGGTTGTAAACACTTTTACGTTCAGGTTTCCCACTTAACATGCTTACACTCACCAATGAGATGATATTGAAACAAATAATTTTAGGTATTATTTATACTTCACTCAAACACTTTACAATGTTGTATATAGATTGTATTTTGCATTCCTTTACATTTAAGTCTAAGTATATAGAAAAAAATAGACTGGAAGCAGCATTACAGTGGATATCGGTGAAAAACACCAAGGTTACTTACTGGTAGCCGGTTTTTCCGGAGCCCATGACAGCACACCTGAGAGAGGGATCCGCCCAGTCGGGACAGGAAACCTACTGAAAAAAAAGGGCGGTACCTCTCCCTCGCTTCAGTTGGTTTTCAGAGCATGAGAGGCCCCCTTGGTTAGTACACATGGCAATCTACCACCACATCATAATAAATAACACCCAGCTAAAAAAGTGCTCACCAAAAGGGTGAAAAAAGAAGGGAGGGAATATACAGGTGCTGTCATGGGCTCCAGAAAAACCGGCTACCAGTAAGTAACCTTGGTGTATTCCCGTCTCCCATGACAGCACACCTGAGAGATTTTTGGAGAAAGAAACACCTTAGGGAGGGACCACCGCTTGTAGCACCCTTCTACCAAAGGTAAGGTTAGTTGAGGAGGATAGATCTAGCTGGTAGTGTCTAAAGAAGGTAGACGGTGAGGACCAGGTAGCGGCCTTACAAATTTGATCAATCGATACCTCTGCTTTTTCTGCCCAGGAAGTAGCCACAGCTCTGGTGGAGTGAGCCTTGATGCCTTCAAGGATCGGGGCACCACGAGAAGCATAGGATAAGGAAATGGCCTCCCTAATCCACCTAGAAATAGTACCCTTGGTTACCCCATATCCTTTTCTGCTACCCTGGAAAGCTACAAATAAGGACTGATCTTTCCTCCACTGACTAGTCAAAGATATGTACTGCAAAATAGCTCTTCTTACATCCAGTGTATGAAATTTATCTTCCCCTGGGTTCTTGGGATTATCACAAAAAGAGGGTAACACAATCTCTTGGCTTCTATGGAATTTAAGTACTACTTTTGGCAGTCTGAGTACTACTCTGTCATCAAATATCTGTGTATAAGGAGGGGAGATAGACAGGGCTTGCAAGTCACTCACCCTACGGGCTGATGTCAACGCAACCAGAAGTACTGTTTTAAGAGTGAGTATTTTTATTGATGATTCCTGCAAAGGTTCAAATGGATCACTAGTCAGAGCCTCTAACACCAGATTTAAATCCCATGGAGGAACCCTCTGAATTATTACTGGTCTAGACCTACTACAGGATTCTATAAAGCGGGACACCCATCTATTGGAGGCCAGATTACAATTATACAAGGCTCCTAATGCCGACACTTGTACTTTCAGCGTATTAGTTGCCAACCCTAGTTGTAAACCCGCCTGTAAAAACTGTAGAATAGTACCTACAGGAGCCTTCCCCCAAAGGTGCCCTGAAAAAATCTAGAAACTTTTTCCATGTTCTACCATAAATCCTCGATGTTACTGGCTTTCTACTTTTCAACAAGGTGGAGACTAACCCTGGTGAAAACCCCTGCCTACTCAATAATGCCCTCTCAAATTCCAGGCTGCAAGATGGAAGCCCTTCACTTGAGAGTGGCATATTGGACCCTGAGTAAGCAGGTCCGGAATTTCTGGCAGGATCCATGGATCGGTTAATGACATTTGTCTCAGGAGGGAGAACCAAGGTCTTTTTGGACAGAATGGAGCAATCAAAATTACTCTGCCCTGCTCCATTCTGATCTTCCTTACCACTGTCGGAATCATCGCTATCGGTGGAAACACATAAGCGAGACTGAATTTCCATTGTATTTGAAGAGCATCCACTGCGAAGGGTTTCTCTCTCGGGTCTAAAGAACAGAAACTCTCTACTTTCCTGTTTAGGGTGGCAAATAAATCTATTACAGGTAACCCCAAGCCTGCACTATCTGATGAAACACTTGGGGATTCAAAGACCACTCTCCTTGTCTCAGTGTCTTGCGACTTAGGTAATCTGCTTTCGTATTCTCGACTCCCTTTATGTGGAGAGCCGAGAGGGATAGTAGGTGGCGCTCCGCTAATTGTAGGAGGACAGACGCTGAATTCATCAGAGAACGGGATCTCGTCCCCCCTTGGTGGTTGATATATGCAACCACTGCGTGATTGTCTGACATGACCCTGGTATGGTGACCCTGAAGGATGCGAAGGAAATGTTTTACAGCTCTCTCTACAGCCCACAACTCTCTTAAATTTGACGCCTGTTGTGATTCTAGATGGGACCAGGATCCCTGAACTGAGAGAGTCCCTAAATGAGCCCCCCATCCTGTACCGCTGGGGACTAGCATCAGTGGTTACCGTGTGGGATGGTGTTATCACCCAAGGGACACCGCCCGTTAAGTTTTTGCTATCTAACCACCACAACAAGGAAGATAATACTTTTTCTGATGTTATTTTTGATTCGAGGTGCCCTAAAAATTTCCTCTGTTCCCGAAGTATCTGATGTTGCAATGTTCGGGTATGAAGTTGTGCCCACTGAACGGCTGGAGTACAGGAGGAAAGGGATCCTAGTAAGGACATTCCTGCCCTCAAGGACATTTGGAGTTTGTGAATGGCCGCCGCTACCTTCTCCTCTATTAGAGATATTTTTACTTGCGGGAGTAGACATTTTTGTTTTGTGGAGTCTAAATTGAACCCTAAGAATGTCTGGAGAGAAAGTGGGATGAGTCTGGATTTTTCGGAGTTGATGATCCAGCCTAGGTCTTTTAAGGATGAGACAGTGTCAGCTAACCGCTCAGCACACTGAAGGGACGAATTTCCTACAACTAAAAAATCATCTAAAATAGGGGATGATTAAGGTGTCCTTTTGGCGAAGGTAGGCCATTACCTCTAACATTACTTTGGTGAAGATCCTTGGTGCTGTGGAGAGACCAAAGGGCATGGCCGTGTACTGGAAATGATGAATCTACCCCTCAAGAGTTACTGCCACTCTTAAGTATTTTTGATATCTGCTATCAATAGGGAGATGGTAGTAGGCATCTTTTAAATCAATGCCGCCCATTTTACAATTTGGATAAAGGAGCTTAATGGCAGATCTAATAGATTCCATTTTAAACGTATAATTTTTAATAAACGTATTGAGTTTCTTAAGATTTATAATTGTTCTTTTAAAGAACCATTGGGTTTAGGGATTAAAAATAACGGAGAGTAGAACCCTCTACCCTCTTGTCCCTTCGGCACCCTAACTAAGACATTTTTAATTATGAGACTTTGGATTTCCAGTTCAAGGGCCCTTTGTTGAATTGGTGAGGAAAGGGCTGTTAAAACAAAAGAATCATGGGGAATTTGGAGGAATTCTATTTTCATTCCTTCTTTAATAATATTCAGAACCCAGGAATTTGCCGTAATCTTTTGCCATTGGGGAAAGAAAAATTTGAACCTGCCCCCTACTGGGGTAACTGGTGCTTTAATATTTGTTGTCTCTACGAAAGGGGGGGGCCTTTAAACATAGTGCCGCTTTGTTTTCCCTCTCTTGTGGCCCACCGCGACGGTCTTTCATTCTGTGTTCTTTTCCCGAATAGTCTAATCCTAAAGGTCTTCCTATAGAAAGGAATTGAGGGGTCAGGGAAGGCTTTTTTCCTCTCTTGCTTTACTGAGGATGTCATCTAATGCTTTCCCAAATAGAAACTCACCCTCGCATGGGATAGCACAGATCTTAGCTTTCGAATGTGTATCCCCCTTCCAGCTCTTCATCCACAACGCACTCTGGCATTATTTACTAGGCCTGCTGACCTTGCTGCGAGGCGTAGAGAGTCAGCTGACGCATCGGCCATGAACGCTGCTGCACCTCTAATTAGTGGTATCGCATCCCGCAATTTTTGTCTGGAGACCCCCTGTTCGATCTGTTGATCTAACTGATCAATCCAAAGCAGCATGGATCTAGCTGTGCACGTGCTGGCAATTGTTGGTTTAAATATGCCCGTGGAAGCTTCCCATGATCTTTTCAGTGACGACTCCGCTTTCCGATCTAGAGGATCAGAAAGTAGGCCTGCATCCTCGACTGTTAAGGCTGACTGTTTTGAAGTGGAGGCCACGGCTGCGTCCACTTTAGGAATTTTGGTCCATGAATTTAATTCATCACTAAAGGGGTACTTCCTTTTGGAGGCTGATGGGAGAAAACCCCTCTGGTCCTGCTTTTCCCACTCCCTCCTTATTAGTGCCTTGACAGCCGGAATTACTGGAAAGGCTCTTCTTTTCCTCTCTGCCAACCCTGCAAACATGATGTCTTGTGCAGTTTGGTCGTCTTTTGTATCCTCACAACCTATTGTATTCCTGATGGACTTTACTAGGTTGTCAACCCCATCAAGGGGGAAACAAGCCCAACCTTCAATGTCAGATTGTGCTGAGGAAGAGGATGATGTATGTGAGGAGTCTGAGTGGATGACGCCTTCCTCCTCGGACCCAGAGCTGGATATAGCCTTCTCTTTACTGGACTTTTTAGGGGGTGCACTGGCTTGTGTAATGGCCTGTAACTCTTCCCTAATTATGGCCCGTATATTTGTAACCGACATAGATGGACTCTGCATTGTTTCGGTGATACACTGGTTGCAGAGCTTTTTGGGGTGGGCATCTGGGAGAGGCTTGTCACATAATGCACACTGTTTGAGCTTAGACTTTTGTCTCCTTTTGGCCTGGGTGAGGAAGATATTGTGGAAAAGAGTGTCAGCTTTATACGCAGAGGGGTTTAACACTCACCCAGTTTAGCTGTACGGTACCGAATCAGGCGGTTGAAGAATCTTCCTGGATCTTGAATCCGTGGTCTCGCTTCTGCGGCTGGCATCTGAGGACCTCCTGCTGGATGGCTCACCTGCAGGGTCCACCGACTTGCTTGGGGACGACATGTTGCATCGCCTGTGCGTTTGCAACCATCCCCCTTTTATATGCCAAGATCCGGTTCCCCCTTTTTTTTCTTTTTTCCCCCCCTTTCTCTCACACAGCGGTGTACTGCGCATGCGCGAAACCGCGCTTTCCCTCACCGCTGTGTGAGTGACCCGGAAGTGCTCCATCACCTCCGGGTCAGTAAGGGAATCTTCCACCGCTCCCCGCATGCGCGGCCGCCATTATTCCGGCCTGCGTCTGAGAGCGGCGTGCCAGCTGCCGCAGTGCCACGAATCGCGGACCCCTTGCTTGCTGGTCCGCGTCCGGCGCCTCCCTCGGCCGCACCTCCGCAGCGTTGCACTAAGGATTCGGGCGGCCCCCTATGGACCCAGCCATCCCACATGCAGGACAGACGAAGGGGGAGCCGTCTAACGGAGTCTCCCCCGACGCTGCTTCTGGACCGCATCCCCTGCCGTTCCCGCAGAGACCGCACAGGCGGATGCTTGTGGCCAAGGTATGATCCTGTAGTTATTCCTGGAGAATCCAGAGATCCTGTCCCCTGGGAACAGGAAACCTAAACTGAGGAGGAGAGGCGGACCGCCCCCTTTTATCTCTCTGTAGGTTTCCTGTTCCTTGGGGCGGATCCCTCTCTCTCCAGTGGGTGCTGTCATGGCGAAGGGTAAAACAGAAAATGTAGCCCATTACCACCAGGGTGACATTCACGTAGATCACTCACCACCCGCTGACCATAAAGGGTACCGGATTCCGAGGCGGGCTAGGAGCACGGGGAACGTTCCTCCTGGAAGTCCTGAGACGTCCGACTAGGACGATTGCCGCTCCATCCACTTGAGCGGCTATTCTTCTTAGCACGTTGGTGAGCCGGTGCATCACCTGATAAGGGCTCTTGCTGCTGCTGCTGTAATAGCTGCTGCTGCTCCATCTCTGGAATCTGTATGAAGATGAGCAGCGATCCGTGCAGCCACCCCCTTAATGAGGGGTCTTCCACAGCGCTCCCCGCCTCTTCCGGTAACCATTTCGCTCCTCTCCCCCTCCAGTACACCGCCGGGAAGCGTATACTATTACCGGCGTTTCATCCCATGGGCGCCACCATCTTGGATCCGGCGCGCCTCTCTGATGTCACGCAGGCACACCCATTCCCAGCGTGCCTTGCACTGAACGCCAGCCGCGCGCCCGGAAGTCGCCCAGCAAAGGGGGAGAGAGCGGCGTGGCAGACGCAGAATGGCCCCCAGAGTTCCGGACTGCGCTGGACCGACGCCCGCAAGAGCCCGAAGGATCTGTGGACGGCGCTACCAGCATCCCAAAGGCCGACATACAGGCGCCCTGCCTGCGCTTCCAGTGCCGGGACGGGAGTGGGTAAGTGGATCTTCAATCAACAGTCAAAAACAAAAAAAAAACAAAAAAAAAATACCGCCGTGATTCCAGCACAAGGGTTCCCATCAGGACAGGAAACCCAACTGAAGCGAGGGAGAGGTACCGCCCTTTTATTTCAGTAGGTTTCCTGTCCCGACTGGGCGGATCCCTCTCTCAGGTGTGCTGTCATGGGAGACGGGAAAAAGTGGACTTCACTCACACAGATACAAGCCGTTGGAGTCCTTCTCAAGCATCGCATATATCTGTGTGAATGAAGTCCACTTTTTTCGCCTGTGCCTACAGCAACGACTGCCCCTGGCATTTTCTATCCCATCATAAACAGCCAAGCTGTTAAAAAAGCTGCTGTCCAACTGCTTTAACAGATTCATATGCTGCTAAATTAAAATGTGCGTTTTTTTTTTTTTTACCACCGAGAATTGTATAATCCCGCTCACTCACATTTATCATAGCATTAGAGGTGATCCTGAAAAGTGTTGCTCTCTCGTTGACCTGCTTGATCTTTTCGGAGCTGTCTTGAGGGAGGCGCAGACTCTCTAATTCACTCAGAGATCGTTGCAGTGCGGTGCCATGTTTCGCAATAAGGTCATTGCATGTACCCAGATCTTCAACCTTTCCTGAGAGTGCACGCAGTGTGTTGTGAACTTCTGCTTTATCTGTCTGAGAAGTGGGATCATCATCTCCAGAATCATCTGCGAGAGACAACCAGTATATTTATCATATGCGATAGCAATAAGTCAGCATGGAGTATGAATGCCAACAGCTTCTGGCTTACCCGATTCTGCCTGCATCTTGACAGCCCGCGCCTTGGCAAGCTCTAAGGCTGTAATCCATCTTTGGCGCTCCACTTCGGAGCTTGCCTTCAGGTGATATGTCTGAGCTCCCCCATTAGAAATCACAAAGTTACAGGAATCCTCTACAGAAATATTGGCAGTGGCCAGATTGATTGTGCCCCGACAGGTATGCCGCATCTCTGCTTTCGATCTGCGGAAAAACAAAGTAGACTGCAACTTTAGAAGAACTTTACATGAACAACAACAGTTTCCAGGTACTCTTAAGCTGTGTGCACACGTTGCAGTTTTTTTTTGCATTTTTTCGCTATAAAAACGCATAAAAAAAGCATACATTATGCATCCCATCATTTTGAATGCATTCCGCAATTTGTGCGAAAAAAAACGCATCGAGTTCATTAATTTTGTGGATTTTTTGCGTTTTTCACGCAATTTAATGAATTGGGAAGCTCCGGAAAAAAACGTGTCAAAAACGCACAAAAAAATGCATGCGGATTTCTTGCAGAAAATGTCCGGTTTTGCTCAGGAAATTTCTGCAAGAAATCCTGAACGTGTGCACATAGCCTTACTGTAGGCAATAGCAACGTTAAAGGGAACCTGTCAGCAGGATAGTGCACAGTAACGTACAGACAGTGTCAGGTCGGTGCAGTTATACTGATTACAATGATACCTGGTTAATTAAATCTGTCTGTACAACCTTATTGATGGGGTAGTAATCACAAGAATTCATCAACACACAGTTCTCATGTGTCAGCAGATCACGATTTCATCCTGATCTTTCTGCTTCCCCATTAATAAGAGCACATAGCATTCATTTCATGGAACACTACATCACTGGCAGGAAAAGTGTTAAATACGATAAAATTTACTATTCAGCTTAGAGATATCAAAGACTAAGAGGAAAAAAAAAGTGAATGAAAAGGTTAATAAAGAAGGCGTTTCCAGGGAATCCAGTCAATTCTCAGTGACATGCAGTGATGTCTCCAATGAGATAAACCTGGGTCAGCCTGTGGTGTTATAGAAAACGAAATCGGTGACTCACTTCAAGTATATGTAAACTTTTGCAACCATTTTTTATTGCACAGAGTTGCAGAAAAGTGGGCCCCAAACTGTAAAATAACTGACCAGCCCATCCGGGTCCAGCATCGGCTCCCCGACACAGCTCCAGGCTTAATATTTTGGCTACTGCAGTTACATTATGCGTCATCATTAGCTAGTCACTGAATTCCAGATCTCAGCGAAAGAGGGCGAGCCACAGAGGGAGGGCGAGCCACGGAGGGAGGGCGAGCCATGGAGAGCATGGAGCTGACCGCCTAGAGTGGCAACGTGTACTGTTGATGCAGCATCCCCACAGGAGTGGCAAAAATCTAGGGCTGGACCCAAAGAGGGAGAATACCTGTTGAATGATGTTCATGAATGTGGACAACCCCTTTAAAGAAACTTCATAAATCTCCTTTTACAGTTGCTATGCAGACCATAGTGTCTCCAGGATTACAGTTTGCAAGTTTTCCCCTGCGCTCATAAAAGGGCCCACACACAGACTAAAGTTGATGAATATGGACAACGTCAACCAGTATGAACCATCGTTTCAGCTGACTGGTCACTGTCACAGTTTGGGGGAAGGAGGGAAAAAAAGTTGGTCAAGTTTGAATTTTTAAGATCTTTCATTGCCAGACAATGTTCCTAGAAATATATTTAACTATTTCACTCTTCGGTCGTTGTCACTGAAAACAGTAGGACATTTAGCAAATCAGCACAACCACCGTTTCACTCTTCCCTTCATGCTCTCCTATCCCTTGGTTCAACTTTAACTTATTTACCTTAACTATGAAATTGCGATAAAGCCAAGTTTGTATTTTTTTTTCTTTATTTTACAAATAATGCCACAATCATAATGACCTAGAAAATCAAATCACACTGTCAAGTCAGAGTTAGAAATCCTGGGGGGGAAAAAAAAGGGGGGGGGGGGAGAAATAATAATAAAAAAAAAAAAATTGAAAAATTGGCTGTGGCAGGAAGGGGCTGAATGGTGTTTCCTTTAAAGGGACCCTGTCACCAGTTTTGTCATATATCAACTGAAACTATCACCTTAATCAATGCCTGTGCTGCATTACACAAGTGCTTATGTAAGCCCCTGACTCCCCCTGTATAACACCCATAAACCATTATAAGTTCTCCTGCGCTGTATGGCAATCCGGTCGGTTACATTGCGTTAGCGCAACCCGCTAGCGCTAAAAGGGTTGCACTAACGCAATGTTTTTAATGGGGCCGCGTCCTGGGGTCGCGGTAACGTCCCCGCTCTCGCAGATCCCCGATCCCCGAGACCGCGGGCGCGCCTCGGACGCTGCAAGCAGCGTCCGCGGCGCGCCAGGAAACACCGGCGCATCGCTAGCGCGTGCTGAACATGGCACGCGTTAGTGCTGCGCGTTCCCATTGCCGTGAATGGGCGCGCTAACGGACGCGTTGCACGGCGTTAATTTCGCCGTGCAACGCTGTCCGTTAAGCGCGTTCCCATAACGCAATGGGAACCCAGTCCAATGGGTGTGGTTTTGGGCCTCTCCATCACTCCCTCCCGGCTGCTGCTCACCGTCCTCCTTTTTTAATTAACGTGGATGATGCCTTGTGTCATCCACATAGCCGGATGAGAACTTGTGCCTGCGCACTATACTGTGCTCTACTGCGGGCGCATGGTAACTTATGTTTTTGGCTCTGCCTGCAGTAGGGCAAAGCAAAGTAGAGCCGCGATTTATGTGCACAGGAGCAATATTTCGCCAGGCAATGTGGATGGCGCAAGGCATATTCCACATCAACTAAATGAGGAAGGTGGGCAGCAAATGCCAGCAAAGTTTTGTAGTGTGGCTCCAAAACTAAGGGTACGATTACAAGAGAAGATAGCAGTCATTCAACAACCATCAATTGGCTATAGAAACCTACTGGCGGTCGTTTTATCGGCTGTTTAGACTGAACGTGCATGCACACAAAGATTGTTAACACAATCGTTCTGTACATATAGAATAATCATTAACACAATTGATTTGTAATGGGACATGCTGCCACAAGAACAAAGATTTTTATGTAAGCTTAAAAATCATTTCACTTGACTATCGAGCGGTTATAGGGAATGAGCATTCCTCCATAATCGGCCAATATAAATACAGCATCGGAAAAAAATTGTAAGCACTTCAACAGAAGCCATTAGAGCATCTTACCAGCTGTAGGTAATTCACATAAAAGACTGGATATGGGAAAATAGTAACAAATCAGAGGTAACATCTACACTGTATACAGGAAAGTTCAGAAGTAAGAAATACATCATTAGCTGGGTAAGGGTGATCAGTGAGAACAATGTATATACAGAATTGTAGTGGAGGCACGTAACAAGGGGAAAGCTGTAGATAACACACGACAAGATGGTAATGGCAAGAAATGATTAAGGAGAACAGTGTACACATACCTAACAGGACGGTGGCGTCAAGAAACGAACAGTGTACGCACACACACATAGGACAGTGGCATCAGGTTACAAGAAGAACAGCATACACACAGGACAGGACGGTGGTGTCCAGACATGAGAAAGGAGTACCGTGTACACACAGAACAGTGGTG
Source organism: Ranitomeya imitator (assembly GCF_032444005.1). Taxonomy (NCBI): domain Eukaryota; kingdom Metazoa; phylum Chordata; class Amphibia; order Anura; family Dendrobatidae; genus Ranitomeya; species Ranitomeya imitator. The sequence continues at coordinate 658,430,068 of NC_091283.1, forward strand.
TCCGGTAACGAGTAAGGAGAACACGACCATACAAAAGGACAGTACAGTGGTGTCAGGTGACAAGGAGAAGAGCATACACAAAGAAAAGTGGCGTCAAGTAACGAGTAAGAAGAAGATGACCATACACCGAACAGGACGGTGGTGTCAGGTGAGAACAGAATAGACAGGACAGTGATGTCAAGTATCAAGAAAAACAGCGTACACACAGAAAAGAACGATAGTGTCAGGTAACGAGCAAAAAGAACATACACACACACAGGACAGTGGTGTAAGATAATGAGAAAGGAGAACAGTGTACACACGACAGTGGTGTCAGTTAACAAGTAAGCAGAAGAGCATACACCCAGGACAGTGGTGTAAGGTAGCTAGCAAGTGCATATACACGGACAGGACAGTGATGTCAGGTAATGAGTAAGAAGAACACCGCATTCACTGGACAGGATGGTTGTGTTAGGTCACAAGAAAGGAGAACAGCATACACACAAAAGGACAGAACGGTAGAGTCCAGACACAAGAACAGCATATAGAGGACAGTGGTGTCAGGTAACGAGTAAGGAGAACAGCATACACATGACAGTGGTGTCAAGTCACAAAGGAGAACAGTGTAGGCAGGAAACAATGGTGTCAGGTAAGGCTTCTTTCACACTTCCGTTTTTACAATCTGCACAGGATCCGTCAAAATGTTGAAATGACGGATCCTGTGCAGATTGTAAAAAACAGGTGCACTGGGCCCGTTTTTCTGACGGACCCGTCGAGACTATGTACACCTGATGTGTATGCTTCTTTGCAGAGGTTTTCCGCTGTGAAAACGCATACAGAACACAGCCCAGGTTTAAAAAAAAAAAAAAAAAAAAAAAAAAAAAAAAAAAAAAAAATCGCAATATTCCTACCTTCCAGCGTCCTGCACAGCGTTACCGATGCTCGCGATGCTGCCGGCATTCCCTGTAATGCCTTGCGTGCAATGACCTCTGATGACGTGCAGTCTCACAAGACCACAACGTCATCGGGTCATTTTGCAATGCAGTACTGGGAACGCTAGCTGCCGGGAGCATCGGTAACGCTGCGCGGGACACCGGAAGGCAAGAATATTGCGATATATATATATATTTATTTTTTAACATTATATCTTGTTACTATTGATGCTGCATAGGCAGCTGACTGGAAATTCTTCCACGCATGCTCAGTTTGAAATGGCGGGACCCGTCGCTGGATTCCTGCTTTTCACAGTCAGCGACGGATCCTGCAACCATAGGCTTACATTATAGCCAACGACGGGCAGCGCAGAATCCGCCGCTGAGTGATTTTCCAACGTGCAGAAATAAGGCTACTTTCACACTTGCGGTTTTCAGCTTCCGTCACAATCCGTCGTTTTTTGAGAATGCAGGATCCTGCATTTTCCCAAAGACTTGTATTAGCGACGGATGGCCATCCGTTTCATCCGCTGTGCACTGGATCCGTCGGAAAATAGCAGTCCATCGTGCGGAGAAAACGTCGGAAAATCGGCATCCTGCGCTGGCCGTTGTTGGCTATAATGGAAGCCTATGGACGCAGGATCTGTCGCTGTCCGTCACACACAGGAATCCAGCGACGTATCACGTTTTTCCCCTCTGAGCATGCCCAGAAGGATTTTCAAATCCGGGCAAAAGAGAGTCTCTCTCTCTCTCGTCCCCGGACATAGGATTCCCAGCAATTTCTCCATTGAAATTGTGCCAACAGCACAAACGACGCATCCGTCATTACACTGGATGCGTCACTCGCGATTTTCGTACTGTACGTCGACACAATTTTACTGCACAACGACGTACAGCAGACTACGCAAGTGTGAAAGAAGCTTACGTTCCTCTGAACGTTTTCTCCACCCGATGGCCATCCGTCACGATCCGTCGCTAATACAAGTCTATGGGGAAAAAACAAGATCCAGCAAAATTTGCAGGATCCTGTTTTTTCAAAACTCGACGGAAGGAAAAAGACGGAAGTGTGAAAGAGGCCTAACTAGTAAGGAGAAAAGTGTACACAGGATAGGAGCGTGGGTGTCAGGTAACAAGCAAGATCAGAATATAAACAGGACAGTGGTGTCAGGTCACAATAAAGGAAAACGGCGTACACATAGAACAGTGGTGTCAGGTAACAAGTAAGGCTGCGTGTCCACGTTCAGGATGGCCGGCGGTATCGTCGGAGCGGCAAACCCGCTCTGCGGTAAGCCCCACCCCCTTTCTGGGACGCGATGATGCCGGATGTGTTCACAGCACACATCCGGGATCATCGCACCCATCGCATAGGGTCCTGTGCTATATCTTGCGGCGCCGCAAGATATACGGACATGCTGCGATCTGAAAAGATGCACAGCATGTCCGGAGTCGCAGGGCCGCCGCGTGCGTGTTACCACGCATAGTGGAGACAGGTCAGGTCACAAGTAAGACCAGTGTACACACAGGACAGGACAGTGGCGTCAGGTCACAAGTAAGGAAAACAGCGTACACACAGGACAGTGGTGTCAGGTAACAAGTAAGGAAAACAGCGTACACACAGGTCAAGATGGTGGAAGACGGTAACAGGTGAGTAAAGTGTAGGTATAGGACAGGGCGGTGGCAACTAAAACGTAAGAAGAACAGTGTAGATTCACCATGCTGTAGATTACAAGTAATACACTGAAGAAATAGGACAGTGACATTTTGCGTGAACAGACTTGGCAGTTTAGGAGCGGGGTTAACAAATCACAAGCCAATATGCTGCATATACAGAAGAGAACAGAGTTGACAGGTCAGGACCACGCCAGCAGGTTACAAGCGCTAACATATGACAGCATGTTGGGTTAAGTACTCTGCAGATACAAGATGGTGGTGATAGGTCAAGGGTGAAATACAGTGAACATATACCACTGCAGCATGTATAAGGGATAAAATGACACAGTAATAGGTCTGTAGGTGAACAGTACACACTGACAGTAGAGAGCTGGGCATGGCAGATTATACAAAAGGACAATACACCAACAAGTACAGGATATGGGGTGACCAGTTAATGGTTTAGGCCAGGGGTGGGGAACCTCAGACCCCAGGGCCATTTACGGGAGGTGTATTTTGATTACAAGCAGCTCATTCATTTCTTCTTGCTCTGTTAGCACACACGTGCAGTGTTCACTACTGAACACTGAAGGGCATGCAATGAAAGATTACGTCCTGAAAGCAGTGCCACAGTCAGGATGTACTTTGTGGGTGGAGTTTGTAGGGACCCCGAAGGATGGTATAAATATCCAAATGGCCTTTAGTAGAAAAAAAAAAAAAAGATTCCCCATCCCTGGTTTAGGAGAAAGAACAACAGTCTAGCCATGATCACATGACTGTACTCCGTAGCCACCAGCTGGAGGTGACAGGCCAGGGGTACGCCGCAGCCACCGGCCGGAGGTGACAGGCCAGGGGCACGCCGCAGCCACCGGCCATGGGTGACAGGCCAGGGGTACGCCGCAGCCACCGGTTGGAGGTGACAGGCCAGGGGCACGCCGCAGCCACAGGCCAGGGGTGACAGGCCAGGGGTACGCCGTAGGCACAGGTCAGAGGTGACAGGTCAGGGGTACGCCGTAGGCACAGGTCAGAGGTGACAGGTCAGGGGCACGCCGTAGGCACAGGTCAGAGGTGACAGGGGTACGCCGCAGCCAAAGGCCAGGGGTACGCCGCAGCCACCGGTCGGAGGTGACAGGCCAGGGGTACGCCGCAGCCACAGGCCAGGGGTGACAGGCCAGGGGTACGCCGTAGGCACAGGTCAGAGGTGACAGGTCAGGGGTACGCCGTAGGCACAGGTCAGAGGTGAAAGGTCAGGGGCACGCCGTAGGCACAGGTCAGAGGTAACAGGTCAGGGGCACGCCGTAGGCACAGGTCAGAGGTACGCCGTAGGCACAGGTGACAGGTCAGGGGTACGCCGTAGGCACAGGTGACAGGTCAGGGGTACGCCGTAGGCACAGGTGACAGGTCAGGGGTACGCCGTAGGCACAGGTGACAGGTCAGGGGTACGCCGTAGGCACAGGTCAGAGGTGACAGGTCAGGGGTACGCCGCAGGCACAGGTCAGAGGTGACAGGTCAGGGGTACGCCGCAGGCACAGGTCAGAGGTGACAGGAAAGGGGTACGCCGCAGGCACAGGTCAGAGGTGACAGGTCAAGGGTACGCCGCAGGCACAGGTCAGAGGTGACAGGTCAGGGGTACGCCGTAGGCACAGGTCAGAGGTGACAGGTCAGGGGTACGCCGTAGGCACAGGTCAGAGGTGACAGGTCAGGGGTACGCCGTAGGCACAGGTCAGAGGTGACAGGTCAGGGGTACGCCGCAGGCACAGGTCAGAGGTGACAGGTCAAGGGTACACTGCAGGCACAGGTTAGAGGTGACAGGCCAGGGGTACGCCGCAGGCACAGGTCAGAGGTGACAGGTCAGGGGTACGCCGTAGGCACAGGTCAGAGGTGACAGGTCAGGGGTACGCCGTAGGCACAGGTTAGAGGTGACAGGCCAGGGGTACGCCGCAGGCACAGGTCAGAGGTGACAGGTCAGGGGTACGCCGTAGGCACAGGTCAGAGGTGACAGGTCAGGGGTACGCCGTAGGCACAGGTTAGAGGTGACAGGCCAGGGGTACGCTGTAGGCACAGGTCAGGGGTACGCCGCAGACACAGGCCGGAGCGGAGTACACTGTCACTGATGCACGTACAGAGCTGTAGACATAGTAATGACACGGAGCAATACATTACCGGTAATAGGACAGGAGGCCATTGCTGAGGACGAACCACCTCCGCTGGTAACCCTTGATATAGTTGGTCCACTTGAAGAGCCAACCTTCCCGAGCTGAGCCAGAAGCGGAGCCAGAGGAGCTGCTGGAGCTTTCCCGGGGCGGCGCCGGGCCGGAGCCTGGTGGTGGCGGGGCAGGCGGAAGCGGAGGTGCAGCTCCAGGGGCCGGTCCGGCAGGGGGCGGAGGAGGAGGGGGCAGAGACGGGGACACTGAACCGGAAGCGGCGGAACCCGCGCGCACCTCCGCCATCAGGAGACACCGAGGCGGACGAGCCGGAACCGGGCTGCCGGAACCAGAAGAAACGTCATGGACGGATGGGTGTGCATGATGGAGGCGGAGCCTCGGGAGGACGTCCGGTAGCGGAAGGTCTCTCTGCGGCGCCGCGGAACTCGCCTGTCCTCCCGGCAGCTCTTACACCAATGTCTGGCTTGTGTTTACCCCTAGGAAATAGCCCCCCCTGTAGGCAAATACTGGTCTGACGTTGGGACCCCCGGCTGACACTACGGGAGCGGTCTTGATCCTTGGAACGATCCAGCGCTCTCTTGTGCTTGTGGTTACTGCCTATGGGAGTGATGGCGAAGGCCGACTGCCGCGCTGCTTCCTCCCGGCGGGCCTGACCGACTGCCGCGCTGCTTCCTCCCGGCGGGCCTGACCAACTGCCGCTTCCTCCTCCTGGCCAAGTGCCGCTCTGCTTCCTCTTCCTCCTGGCTGAGTGCAGCGCTGCTTCCTCCTGGCCGAGTGTCACGCTGCTTCCTCCTCCTGGCCGAGTGCCACTCTGCTTCCTCTTCCTCCTCCTGGCCTAGTGCCGTGCTGCTTCCTCCTCCTCCTGGCCGAGTGTCGCGCTGCTTCCTCCTCCTGGCCGAGTGTCGTGCTGCTTCCTCCTCCTCCTTGCCGAGTGCCACTCTGCTTCCTCTTCCTCCTCCTGGCCTAGTGCCGTGCTGCTTCCTCCTCCTCCTTGCCGAGTGCCGCTCTGCTTCCTCCTCCTCCTTGCCGAGTGCCGCTCTGCTTCCTCCTCCTCCTTGCCGAGTGCCGCTCTGCTTCCTCCTCCTCCTTGCCGAGTGCCGCTCTGCTTCCTCCTCCTCCTTGCCGAGTGCCGCTCTGCTTCCTCCTCCTCCTTGCCGAGTGCCGCTCTGCTTCCTCCTCCTCCTTGCCGAGTGCCGCTCTGCTTCCTCCTCCTCCTTGCCGAGTGCCGCTCTGCTTCCTCCTCCTCCTTGCCGAGTGCCGCTCTGCTTCCTCCTCCTCCTTGCCGAGTGCCGCTCTGCTTCCTCCTCCTCCTTGCCGAGTGCCGCTCTGCTTCCTCCTCCTCCTTGCCGAGTGCCGCTCTGCTTCCTCCTCCTCCTTGCCGAGTGCCGCTCTGCTTCCTCCTCCTCCTTGCCGAGTGCCGCTCTGCTTCCTCCTCCTCCTTGCCGAGTGCCGCTCTGCTTCCTCCTCCTCCTTGCCGAGTGCCGCTCTGCTTCCTCCTCCTCCTTGCCGAGTGCCGCTCTGCTTCCTCCTCCTCCTTGCCGAGTGCCGCTCTGCTTCCTCCTCCTCCTTGCCGAGTGCCGCTCTGCTTCCTCCTCCTCCTTGCCGAGTGCCGCTCTGCTTCCTCCTCCTCCTTGCCGAGTGCCGCTCTGCCTCCTCCTTGCCGAGTGCCGCTCTGCTTCCTCCTCCTCCTTGCCGAGTGCCGCTCTGCTTCCTCCTCCTTGCCGAGTGCCGCTCTGCTTCCTCCTCCTCCTTGCCGAGTGCCGCTCTGCTTCCTCCTCCTCCTTGCCGAGTGCCGCTCTGCTTTCTCCTCCTCCTTGCCGAGTGCCGCTCTGCTTCCTCCTCCTCCTTGCCGAGTGCCGCTCTGCTTCCTCCTCCTCCTTGCCGAGTGCCGCTCTGCTTCCTCCTCCTCCTTGCCGAGTGCCGCTCTGCTTCCTCCTCCTCCTTGCCGAGTGCCGCTCTGCTTCCTCCTCCTCCTTGCCGAGTGCCGCTCTGCTTCCTCCTCCTCCTTGCCGAGTGCCGCTCTGCTTCCTCCTCCTCCTTGCCGAGTGCCGCTCTGCTTCCTCCTCCTCCTTGCCGAGTGCCGCTCTGCTTCCTCCTCCTCCTTGCCGAGTGCCGCTCTGCTTCCTCCTCCTCCTTGCCGAGTGCCGCTCTGCTTCCTCCTCCTCCTTGCCGAGTGCCGCTCTGCTTCCTCCTCCTCCTTGCCGAGTGCCGCTCTGCTTCCTCCTCCTCCTTGCCGAGTGCCGCTCTGCTTCCTCCTCCTCCTTGCCGAGTGCCGCTCTGCTTCCTCCTCCTCCTTGCCGAGTGCCGCTCTGCTTCCTCCTCCTCCTTGCCGAGTGCCGCTCTGCTTCCTCCTCCTCCTTGCCGAGTGCCGCTCTGCTTCCTCCTCCTCCTTGCCGAGTGCCGCTCTGCTTCCTCCTCCTCCTTGCCGAGTGCCGCTCTGCTTCCTCCTCCTCCTTGCCGAGTGCCGCTCTGCTTCCTCCTCCTCCTTGCCGAGTGCCGCTCTGCTTCCTCCTCCTCCTTGCCGAGTGCCGCTCTGCTTCCTCCTCCTCCTTGCCGAGTGCCGCTCTGCTTCCTCCTCCTCCTTGCCGAGTGCCGCTCTGCTTCCTCCTCCTCCTTGCCGAGTGCCGCTCTGCTTCCTCCTCCTCCTTGCCGAGTGCCGCTCTGCTTCCTCCTCCTCCTTGCCGAGTGCCGCTCTGCTTCCTCCTCCTCCTTGCCGAGTGCCGCTCTGCTTCCTCCTCCTTGCCGAGTGCCGCTCTGCTTTCTCCTCCTTGCCGAGTGCCGCTCTGCTTCCTCCTCCTCCTTGCCGAGTGCCGCTCTGCTTCCTCCTCCTCCTTGCCGAGTGCCGCTCCGCTTCCTCCTCCTCCTTGCCGAGTGCCGCTCCGCTTCCTCCTCCTCCTTGCCGAGTGCCGCTCCGCTTCCTCCTCCTCCTTGCCGAGTGCCGCTCCGCTTCCTCCTCCTCCTTGCCGAGTGCCGCTCCGCTTCCTCCTCCTCCTGGCCGAGTGCCGCTCCGCTTCCTCCTCCTCCTGGCCGAGTGCCGCGCCGCTTCCTCCTCCTCCTGGCCGAGTGCCGCGCCGCTTCCTCCTCCTCCTGGCCGAGTGCCGCGCCGCTTCCTCCTCCTCCTGGCCGAGTGCCGCGCCGCTTCCTCCTCCTCCTGGCCGAGTGCCGCGCCGCTTCCTCCTGGCCATGTGCCGCGCTGCTTGCACTCGGCTGAGGGCCGCACTGCTTCCTCCTGGCCGAGTGCCATGCTGCTTCCTCCTGGGGGGTCTGTCCTCTCCCGTTTTCATTCCATGTCCTGAATGGGGGCAGTAAAAAGTCAAATGGGTCGTAAATACTGAATACTGATGTAAAATACGGATGAGACCCGTAGTAGAGTCTGGGCAGCTTTGTGTATAGAGTCTCTGTGTGATACAGCTCTCACCTGTATACTTAGCCTTTACTGGATATTAAAATAGGGGACCTTTAAATTAAGAAAAAAAAACGCGGTCCCCCTATAATTAATAGCCAGCAAAGGCTAGGCAGACAGCTGATATTATTAGCCTAGGAAGGGACCATGGATATTGCCCACCCCCAGGCTAAAAAGATCAGCTCTCAGCCACCCCAGAAAAGACCCATCTCTAAGATGCACCAATTCTAGCACTTAGGCTGGTTTCAGATTTGCGTTTTTTGCCGCTGCGTTTTAGCGCAAAAAAAGCATGCGCTTTTTTTCCTATACTTAACATTAAAAATGCATGCGTTTTTTTTGCATGCGTTTTGCCGCGTTTTGACGACGCATGCGTTTCTATGCATGCGTTTTGTTGCAGAAATGCAACATGTAGTAATTTCTAGCGGCGTTTTTTTGCCGCAAAAAAAAAAAAACGTATTGCTGTCTATGTAAACGCATGCGTTTTTAAGCACATGCGTTTGCATGCATTTTTAAACGCATGCGTTTTAATAGAAAAACACAAGAATAAACACTGATAAGCCACCCCCCAACCCTAACCCTAAGGGATCCTAACCCTAAGGGTAAGGGCTTGTTTCCATTTGCGAGAAACACGTCCGTGTCTCGCATGTGGAAACGAAGCTCTGGTGCCGGCACTCCGGAGCGGAGCGTGCGGCCGCATAGCAACACATGGAGCTGCACGCTTCGCTTCGGAGTGCCGGCACCAGAGCTTCGTTTCCACATGCGAGACACGGACGTTAGGGTTAGGATCCCTAGGGTTAGGGTTAGGATCCCTAGGGTTAGGATCCCTAGGGATACTAGGGATCCTAACCCTAGCTATTTCTGTTTATAGTGGGTTTTCTAGTTGATTTTGATGATTGGCAGCTGTCACACACTTCTCATCATGCGTTTCAAAAACGCAAACGCAGGAAAAAACGCATGCGTCTAAAAAACGCAGCGTTTAAAAGCGTTTTTTTTTCACCACATGTGTTTGCGTTTAAAACGATGCGTTTTAAAACGCTAATGTGAAACCAGCCTTAGCCTCGCTCTTCCCACTTCAAAAACCTGACCTGCACATCCAAACATAGACTAAGTGTGAACAGGTGCTGAACCCAGAGTCGCCAACTCGTATATAGTTAAGTAAATAAGGCAGCACACTGCAGCGCTAAAACATGCAAACTTGAAAACACGAAATTTGAACTGCATTACTGCACTAGAAATATGAAAAATGAGAGCTTTTAGCGCATAAAAATGGCCAATTTTATGTGTACCTGGTAGCCTCTTTACGGCATCTCTCTTATACCAGGTCCTACGCTTGCCCTACCTACAGCACGCCGTTCAGTTATTAAAGCCCGTTTTTCTTGAATTTTTGTGCTGTTTTCCTTTTTTTATCTCTATTATTGGAAGCCATTTGAACATTGGTTGGGAAAGCGCTGCACGACAACTGCGGTAATACGTGATGCTGTTCCAATTTTGACTCGTATAAATATATATATATATATATATATATATATATATATATATATATATATATATATATATATACACACACAATATACGGATATTACAACTCTAATACAGTAATACCACTACAGTATACAGTGATACCCCAACAATATCCAGTAATATCACAACAATATCACCACAATATAAAAACCCACAATTAACTGCCCTATTACCCATATCACACATGCAATATCAGCCCTCCCAATCTATAGCTTACTAACCCTAAGGCCTAAGGTTACAGGGCCTAGTAAGAAAAGGGGATACAAATATACTCAACCACCATGTGGATCCATGATCATTCCAGCATGCAGGCACAGCAAAAGAGAGAGAGCACATAAGTCTTGTGCCTTTTATATCCAGCTAGAAGAGGTGTGTCCAGCCCCAGGTTTGTGGGGATGAGGTCACAAGTCTATTGTCCACAGGCCTAAGTCCTAAATGAAACCTGATACACCAGCTTGAGGAGGGGGCTACTGAGCACATGTGGGGGAATTTTATATCACTAAACATATCTCTACGTAAAGATACACATTTTGGAGCCCTTCCCTTCTACATTCCGCCTGTTGTCGAGAACACGACAATGAAATTTGAGGGACGTTTTGTGCTGGGATTTATTTGCCTACTCAACCCCATTTATAATTAGTGAAAGTCCAGGATGGAATGAAGCATAATACTGCACTTAGGTACCTAGACATCATCCACCTGTCCGTCAGCTCTTCCCTGCCGTTCACCGTAACCCACATCTCTATCCACAGAGTACACCTTCTTTCTTGGAGTTTTATTGCAGTCTTCAGTCTCTTTTCTGGTCTTTAATTGTCAATCTTTAGGTATCGGCACATCCCAAAGCCATCTTTCTCCAGTTGTGACTGGTTAGACTCTGGAACGGCTTTACCCTCACAGTCCATAGTCAGTCAACATCATCCTGTGTGCACCCGTCACCTTGCCAGACTTCACGTCACTCTCCTATAGCTTGATTCAGCAGGATTTTGAGTATGTCCTATACAGGATAGGAGGCTAAAACCATGGTATATACGGGACAGGAGGCTGAGACCAGGGTAAATTGTAGACAAGAACCTGAGAACGAGGTGTATATGGGATAGGAGACTGAGACCGGGGTATATACAGAACAGGAAGCTGAGACCAGGGTATACACGGGACAGGAGGCTAAGACTGCTGTATATACGGACAGGAGGCTGAGAAAGGTGTATATATGGGACAGGAGGCTGAGACCGGGATATATATGGGACAGGAGGGTGAGACCGGGGTATATACAGGGGAGGAGGCTGAGACCAGGTATATACAGTACAGGAGGCTGAGACCGGGTATATACGGAACAGGAGGGTGAGACCAGGGTATATACAGGACAGGAGGTTGAGACCAGGGTATATAGAAGACAGGAGCCTAACACTAGTCCAAACATTATCCCTTGCATTACCCTTTAGCTTAACCCTAGACCCAATATTATCCCTAGCATTAACCTTTAGATTAACCCTAGACCCAACATTATCCCTTGCATTAACCTTTTAGCCTAGCCCAACCTTAGCCCGAGTTAACCTCAACCCTAGCCCCAACATTCTCCCCAGCATTACCCTTAGCCTTTACCCTATCCCCAACCATAGCCTTAAGATAAGCACTTGCCCTAACATTATTCTTAGCCTTAACCTAAGCCCTTGCATTACCGTTAGCCCTATCATTAACCCTAACCTTTTCCATAGCTTTAACTGTAATCCTAGCATTAATCTTATCCATAGCCCCAAAATTAAACTTATTCATAGCCTCAACCTAAGTACCAGCAATAATCTTAGCATTAACATTAGCCCTAACCTAAGTACTTGCATTAACCCCAACCTTAGCCCTAGCATTAACCTTATCGATAGCCCCAACCTTAGTACTGGCATTAACATCAGCCCTAGCTTTAACCCTAACCTTATTCATAGCACCAACCTTAGCCCAGGCATTAAACGTATCCATAGCCCCAACCTAAGCACTAGCAATATCCATAGCATTAACCCCAACCTTAGCCCTAATATTAACCTTATTCAAAGCCCCAACCTTATCCCTAGCCTAAGCACTTGCATTAACCTTAGCAATAACCCCAACCTTATCCTTAGCCCTTACCTAAGCACTAGCATTAACCTTAACACAATTACCCACCTTAGCATTATCCCTAACCTTATCCCTAGCATTAACCATAACCCCAACCTTATCCCTATTATTAACATTAACCCTAACCTTATTTATAGACCCAACCTTATCTCTTGCATTAACCCTAACTGTTCTGTCCTCACTAAATGAGGCAGGCTCATACTTAGTTATACAGTCAGCTAAACCGCTATACCGGAGGTCCAATAAGGAGACTGTGGTTGAGTCTGTGCTTTATTAAACGTAGTGGTATATTGATGCGGTGAAACTGTGAACAATGATATACATAGAATCAGTGCATGGTGTAGAACAGATACATACTACACATGAGGTACATTATGCATAACATTTAGGAAGCTAGTAACTGAACTGGGAGTACAACTGGTTAAACTAGACTAAAATAGAGCAGAAATATCTACAGAAAGCATAAAGACATACCGGCAATGCAATCGCAAGGGGGATGAAGTGAAGCGTCTTTCCTTGAAGGCAAACTGAAGAAAGTGAAAGGAAAAATGGAGGGAAATGGAGGCTGAGCTACCATAATGCATTGCAAAGGAGGAGGAGAATCAAACATGGAAAATACCAGAAACAGAAAATAGGACTGCCAACATAACTCTGACCGCTAGAGGGAGCCAAAGCATCACAGATAAATAAAGATATGAACAAATTGTATGACGGAGACAGAACACTCCCCGTCTGACATCAACGGATGTCACTACACCTTTCTTCCGAAGGCAACAATAGGACCAGTTCAGATACCGGTCTGAAAAATGTCTTAGGTTCATTCCCTTTGGTCATCCTTAGTTCAACTTTGCGGACGTTGCCGTCTTTGCTCGGGAACATTGCGGTAACTAGACCAAGTGGCCACTGGTTCTGATGAATCTGACAGTCTTTCACAAGAACAAGGTCACCTATGTTCAGATTAGGTTTAGTAGATTGCCACTTTGTACGTGGCTGCGGGGTAGACAAATATTGTTTGCGCCACCTGTCCCAGAAAGTATTTGCAAGACTTTGTACCTGTCTCCATTGGCGCTTGTAGAGGTCCTTCGCGTCGAATCCTCATGGAGGGGCACTGGACAGTCCTGTTTTCTGGGTAAGTAAAGTAGCTGGAGTCAATAACAAAGGCTCCTCAGGGTCGATAGGAACTGGAACCAGGGGTCTTGCGTTAAAGGGACACTGTCACCTGAATTTGGAGGGAACAATCTTTAGCCATGGAGGCGGGGTTTTGGGGTTTTTGATTCACCCTTTCCTTACCCGCTGGCTGCATGCTGGCTGCAATATTGGATTGAAGTTCATTCTCTGTCCTCCGTAGTACATGCCTGCACAAGGCAATCTTGCCTTGCGCAGGCGTGTACTATGAAGGACAGAGAATTAACTTCAATCCAATATTGCAGCCAGCATGCAGCCAGCAGGTAAGGAAAGGGTGAATCAAAAACCCCGCCTCCATGGCGGAAGATTGTTCCCTCCAAATTCAGGTGACAGTGTCCCTTTAATTATAGCTGCAGTTTCAGCCATGAAGGTGATGAGACTTTCGTGGGTGAGCCTCGCTGCTCCTTCTTGAAGAAGAGTGGAGTCAAGAATTCTCCGTACTAGACCAATCATTCGTTCCCAAGATCCTCCCATATGTGAAGAGTGAGGTGGGTTGAATGACCATGTGCAACCTTGGTCACTGAGGAACCTCTCGAGAGTCTTATCCTTTAGATTTGAAAGTATTCCTAATTCCTTTGCTGCACCAACGAAGTTAGTACCTCTGTCTGAACGTATGTGCTTGATAGGACCACGGATGGCCATAAAACGTCTTAAGGCATTGATGAAGCTTGACGTGTCAAGGGACTCGATGACCTCTATGTGGACGGCTCTGATTGACATGCAAGTGAACATGACTGCCCAACGTTTACTATTGGCTTGGCCGCCTCTCGTACGACGTGTAACAACTGACCAAGGCCCAAACACATCGAGACCAACGCTAGTAAAGGGAGGGTCTGGGCTGAGTCTATCTGCTGGTAGGTCAGCCATCTTTTGGGTTTGAGTTGAACCACGAAGCTTACGGCAGGTAACACATTTGTAGATGACACTACTGATGAGTCTTTTTGCACCGATGATCCACAAGCCAGCAGATCTGATGGCTCCTTCTGTAAATAGTCTTCCTTGGTGCTTGACCAGATTGTGGTAATGTTGTACGATTAAGTAGGCAACATGACATTTTCCGGGAAGTATAAGAGGGAATTTCTCCACAAACTCCATCTCAGCTTCTTTGAGTCGGCCTCCTACTCTCAGCAGGCCGCTGTTGTCGATGAATGGGTCGAGTTTTCTCAATACGCTGCTCGCTGGTATTGGAGCTTTGTTAGTAAGACATTGGATTTCTGCAAAGTAGGTTTCTCTTTGAACAGTGAGGATGATGTGATTTCTAGAGAACTCTAAGTCGGAGGTAACGTAGGTATTTTTACAAAGATGCCAACCTTTACATTTTTCTGTGCCACAAGTTCTGGTAGCCATGAATGAGCGAGCTATATGTGTCAGGCAGGTAATGGCTCGAGTAAGTGACTTCCAACTTGAGAATCTGTCGAACCTGCAAGATCCAAGCTGGATAACAGAGGTCATTGTATGTAGTGTAGACACCTGAGGGCGGATTTCAGCATCTGAGTCCTCTCCTACAAGTTCGAAGGTGTCTGGAAAACATTCCTCAATGTACAATAGTTTTGGTCCAGAGAGCCACGTTGTGCTTCCTAGTCTACTTGCGTCAACTGCTCTAGTTGCATGATCTGCGGGATTCTGGTCTGTGGGTATGTAATGCCACTGCTGTGGGTGAACTGATCTCCTGATTCGTAGCACTCTGTTATTGACATAAACGTAGAATCGCCTGGTTTCGTTGTGGATATATCCCAGGACTACTTTGCTGTCTGAGTAGAACTTGGCCTGTGTCAGGTTGATATCCATTTCGGATGCGATGAACTCCGCTAACTCAATGGCTAAGACTGCGGCACAAAGCTCTAACCTGGGTATAGTGTGCTCTGGTTGTGGTGCGAGTTTGGCCTTTCCCATGACGAAACCAATGTGGCACTGACATTTGGAGTCTACAGTTTTGAGGTAGGCAACAGTGGCAATTGCTTTGACAGAAGCATCTGCAAATATGTAGTCTTTGGCTCTGTATCTCAGTAGATGGCACAGGGGTGTACGGTCTTGGCACATGCAGGTTGGAGAGTGCCGCTAACGAGTTCTTCTACTCTTCCCACTGGATCCTCTTGTCAGGTGGCAGAGGTGCATCCCAGTCAGATGTTTCCCTAGTTAAGTCTCTTAGTAGGGCCTTGCCTTGTATAGTAACAGGAGCTACGAAACCCAAGGGGTCGTACAGACTGTTGATGGTAGACAGGACGCCTCTATGTGTGAAAGGCCTTTCTTCCTGGCTGACCTGAAAGGTGAAAGTCTGATTGTAGATTCCAGAGAAGCCCGAGGCTGCGTTGCATTGGTGCGGGGTCTGACCCCAGGTCCAGGTCTCTGAGACCATTACATAGGTCCTGAGAAGGGAACGCTTCCATAAGTTCTTGGCTGTTTGAGGCTATTTTATGAAGCCCAAGGTTTGAGCAGGCAAGCATGTCCTGAGCTCTCCTGAGAAGACTGATGGCAGTCTCATTTGAAGGCATGGCTTTTAGACAGTCGTCGACATAAAAGTCCTTTTCTATGAATTGTCTGACATCTGCTCCGTATTCTGCTTCTCCTTCCTGAGCCGACCTTTTGAGTCCGTAAATGGCGACTGCAGGTGAAGGACTGTTGCCAAAGATGTGCACTCTCATGCGATACTCTGTGACTTCTTTAGTAGGATCATTGTCTCTGTACCAGAAGAATCTTAGGAAGTTCCTGTCTCTCTCTCTCACAAGGAAACAATGGAACATTTGCTGGATGTCAGCGATGAAGGCAATGGAATCCTTACGGAAGCGCATAAGTACACCCAGTAGTTTGTTATTGAGGTCTGGTCCTGTCAGCAGAACGTCATTCAGGGAGACATCATTAAATTTAGCACTGGAATCAAACATGACTCTGATCTGGCCTGGTTTCTTAGGGTGGTATATTCCGAACATGGGTAGGAACCAGCATTCTTCAGAGTCTTTGAGAGTGGGAGCTAGTTCTGCGTGACAGTTTTCAAAAATCTTTGACATGAAGGAGAAAAAGTGACCTTTCATCTCTGGTTTCTTTTGCAGATTACGAATGAGAGAGGAGAAACGTTGTAATGCCTGATTTCTGTTGTTCGGTAGATGTGGTCTGTGGGTTTTGAAGGGAAGAGGTGCGACCCAGCTGTTGGTCTCATCTTTAACGAGTCCCTTGTCCATTACCTCTAAGAACAACTTGTCCTCTACCGACATTGCCACTTGGTTGTCCTGCTTAGTTCTCTGGAAGACTGTGCACCCTAACTGATCCTCATAGCTTCCCGACACTATACTGCTGTCGTGAGTAAAGTCTATTAAATGATCATGTAGTTGGATGCTGTGTGGCAGGGATTTCAGATCTGTTGTCTGGGATCTGGTTACATTCGATGATCGTAGGTAGTGGTAGGCAGAATTGTCCGTCTAAAGACTCGATCTGGTAGTCAGTAGCTTTCCTGCCTGCTGTTGTCACAGTACCTGCACACGTCTTTAAGGAGTAGGGAGTGCTTGGCCCTTTGATGTTGAATAGGTCAAAGAACGTTGATCTAGCCAAGGATCGATTACTTTGATCATCCAAGATAGCATACAGTCTTACAGCTTGGTCTCTATGGCCCTTCGGGTATACTTTGACGAGGCATATTTTTGAACAGGACCTACTGTCTATTGTCCCTTTGCAGACCTCGGTGCATTGTGAAGTGATCTCTGGCATAGCTGTATCAGTGTTCCTTTCCTCCCCGCCATGCTCACTGTCAGCAGGCGTGTTTTGTGTACTCCATGGAGCTGGGCCAGGGTGTAGAGCGGTGTTATGGTCTGTGGTGCCACATTCTGTGCATTTTACACTGACCTTGCAATCCTTGGCGAGATGAGCTGTGGACGAGCAGCACTTGTAGCAGATACCGTTTTCTTTCAGGAAGCTTCTGCGATCTGGCATAGATTTTCCTCTGAAGGCTTTGCATTTCAGGAGAGGATGAGGCTTCTGATGAAGTGGGCACTGCTTGTCAGGGTCCTGCACCTTTGTCTCTGATTGGGAGCAGCCAGCAGACCTGTAATTAGAACCTGAAGAAGAAACATAAGTCTTGTGTACTGCCACAGATGTTCTGCGTGGATTTGCAGGTGGTGACGGTGTGGCATATGGTATTGCAAAGTCAAAGCTGGGATCGTTTCTAATTCTCGCTTGTTGGTGTATGAAGTCTACAAAAACGGAGAAGGGAGGGAATGGAACGCTGTGTTTGTATTTGTACGTGGAACCATGTGTGAGCCACCTCTCCTGTAGATTGTAGGGCAACTTCTGGACTATAGGGTTAACACCTCTGGCTGTGTCGAGAAATGCAAGTCCCTGTAGGTCGTCCTCGTATTTGGCAACTTGGACTTCCTTTAGCAAGTCGCTTAGCTCTCTAAGTTTCTGGAGACCTTTGTTAGATATTTTAGGAAAGTCATCGATTCTTTTGAACAAGGCTCTTTCTATTACTTCTGCTGAGCCGTAACACTCATCCAGCCTTTTCCAGATCTCTTTGAGGCCAGTCTCAGGGCGGTTTATATTAATGTCTCTGATCCTTACTGCGTGTTTGACTGACTCTTCTCCCAGGTATTTGACTAACAGGTCTATTTCTTCCCTGTGTTGCAGCCCCAAGTCTCTAATGACATTGTGGAAGGAAGCTTTCCAAGCTCTGTAACCTTCAGCTCGGTCAGTGAATTTCATGAGTCCCTTGGCAACCAGTTCACGTCGTGTGAAGAACTTGGCAAATTCTGTCGTGAACCGGTTGTCAGCAGAGTATACTGGTGATGGGTCGCCCTGATAGTGATGTGAGGTGCGTTCGTACCTGTTAGTGTCCTCATGGTGGCGCCAGCCGGTGTCGTATTGCTTCGGCCTGATGTACGGTGCGTCAGCAGGGTGATCCACGTTGTTTACCTGATGAGGGGCAAGGTAGTCATTAGCAGAGTTGTTTTGCCTCACATTTTCGAGTTTGTTTCTGTCCTGAGCCTCGTGACGACTCTCGCTCACTTCGCTGGAGGTGTCGTATTCTGGTTTTGGTACTGGTTCAGGGTTATAGTTTGGATCAGGAAGGTCATTAACATACTGAGATGTGCGTTGTGGTGAGTCTTGCAGTGGAAACTCCAGACTTGACGTACTGCTTTGGCTATGCAGCTTGGGATTTTGCGCGGCTTCTAGCGATTCTGCTTCGGCGAGGGCTGATGCAGCTTCCCTTTTTGCTGCTAGGCTTTCTAAGGCGGCATCCACACGTGCCTTCTCTAACTGCGACCTTCTCTCTTGATCGGCTCTCTCATCATCTATGCATGCTTTTTCTAACTGCAACCTTCTCTCTTGATCGGCTCTCTCATCATCTATGCGTGCTTTTTCTAAGTGCAACCTTCTCTCTTGATTGGCTCTCTCTAAGCGCGACTTTCTCTCTTCGTCATCTAGGCGTGCTTTTTCTAATTTAAGTTGCATCTCTTGGTCAGCAAAGCTCGCTCGTGTTTTGGCAGCTTCAGCATTTGCGCGGGCAATGGCGACAGCGCTGCTGATGGATGTTGTCTTTGAGGAGACGGAAGTAACAGATCTTGTCCTATGCGATTTGTGAGACATGGTGTCTTGGGAAAGTGCTTGGCTGTGCAGAGATTGCTGTAGCTGTATTTAGTCTCTGAGTAGCCGGTGACTTGAATCCCACTAGTTGGATGGTTGCCGTTTCACTGTTCTGTCCTCACTAAATGAGGCAGGCTCATACTTAGTTATACAGTCAGCTAAACCGCTATACCGGAGGTCCAATAAGGAGACTGTGGTTGAGTCTGTGCTTTATTAAACGTAGTGGTATATTGAGCTACCATAATGCATTGCAAAGGAGGAGGAGAATCAAACATGGAAAATACCAGAAACAGAAAATAGGACTGCCAACATTACTCTGACCGCTAGAGGGAGCCAAAGCATCACAGATAAATAAAGATATGAACAAATTGTATGACGGAGACAGAACACTAACCATAGTCCAAACCTTCGCACTAACATTAAACCTATTCATAGGTTCTATTCATAACATTAAACCTATTCATAGCCCCAACCTAAGCACTGGCAAATACCCTAGCCCCAATCTTAACATTAGCCGTACATTTAACCTTATCCATAGCCCTAAACTAAGCACTAGTATTAACTTTAACCCTAGCAGTAAACCCAACCTTAGCCTAGCATTAATCCTAGCCCCAACCTATGCCCTGGCATTAACTTTAAACCCAAGCTTAGCGTTACCCCTAACCTCAACCTTGGCCCTAGCTTTAACATTAACCCAAACCTTATCCATAGCCCTGATCTTAGCCCTTGCATTAACTTTAACCCTAGCCCCAACCTCAGCCCTAGTATTAACCTTACCACTAACCTAAGCACTAGCCCCAAACTTAGCCCTAACATTAGCTCTAGCCCCAACATTATCCCTGACATTAACCTTATCACTAGTCCCAAACTTAGCCGTATCTTAAGCACTAGCATTAACCTTAACCCAAATGTAAGCCTTAGCCCCAACATTATTCCTAGCATTAGCTCTAGTTCCAACCTTAGCCCTAGAATTAACCTTATTCATAGCCCTAAGCATCAACATTAACCCTATAAGCCCTAGCAATAACTCTAGCCCTAACCCCAAACCTAACAGTAACCTTGGCTCAAGCCTTACCCTAGTCCCAACATTATCCGTGCGATTAACCTTTAGCTTATCCCTTGCATTAACCTTAACCCTAGCCCAAACCTTAGCTCTATCCCCAACCTTTGCCTTAGAATTAACCTTAGCACTAGCCTCAACGTTAACCCTAACCTTTTCACTAGGATTACTCCTAGCCTTAACCCTAACATTAGACCTAGCATTAACCTTAACCGAATCCCCAGAGTTAACCATAACCTTAGCTCAAGCCCTAGCCCCAACATTATCAGTAGGATTAACCTTTAGCTTATCCCTAGTATTAGCTTTAACATTACCCAAGCTAAAAAGCCTCAATCCTAGCCCCAACATTATCTGTGATTAACCTTTAGCTTATCCCTTATATTAACACTAGCCCATACCTTAGTCCTAACCCCAACCCTAGCATTGGTCCCAGCATTAACCTTTTCCCTGGGATTATTCTTAGCCTTAACCCTAACCTTTTCCCTAGGATTAGCCCTAGCATTAACTCCTTACCTTAACCCTAGCCCCAACCTTGGCGTTAGCATTAGCCTTAACCCTAACCTGAGCCCTTGCATTAACCCTAGCCCCAACATCAACCCTAATCCTATACCTAGCATTAACATTATCAACAGCCCTAACCTTAACCTTAGCATTAGCCCTGCGCCCTAGCTTCAACCTTATCCCTAGCATTTACCGTATCCTTAACCCTTGCATTAACCCTAATCCCAACCTTAGCTATAGCATTAACCTTATCCATAGCCAAAACCTTAGCCCAAGCACTAACCCCAACCTTAGACCTTGCATTAACCTTAGTACCAATCTTAGCCCTATTAACCCTAACCTAGCATTAGTTTTAGCTCCATCATTACCATCATTATCCCTAGCATTAACCTTAAACCTAAACCCAACCTTAGCCCTTGGATTAACTTTATCCATAACATAAGCCCTAGAGTTAACCCTAATCCCAACCTTAGCCTGATCATTAACCATAGCCATAACCGAAGCACTAGGCTTAAACCCTAACCTTCTACCTAGCATTAACACTTGCCCCAACATTACACCTAGCATTAAACTTAACCCTAACCCCAACCTTAGCCCGAGCCCCAACATTATCCATAGGATTAACCTTTAGCTGACAGGTCAGAGAGGCCCGGCGCCTGCGCACTGCAGTACTTTGCTTTGCCCTCAACAGGGCAGACAAAGTATGCCTGCGCTGGAGCTGCGGCAGGAAGACAAGAAGAGGACGTCATCTGTTGTGAATTCTGTGGTCAAGCTCCCTCCTGTGGTCATGAGTGGTACTTCGGCTGGTTCTGTCTATGAGCTTCCTCTGGTGGATGTGAGTGGGGCTGCGGCTTCTGAGTTTCCTTCCTCAGGTGACGAGGTTAAGTCGTTAGGTGCTGCTCTATTTAACTCCACCTAGTTCTTTGTTCCTGGCCTCCAGTCTATGTTCCAGTATTGGTCTAGCTCTCTCCTGGATCGTTCTTGTGGCCAGTCTGCCCTGCATAAGCTAAGTTTTGCTTGTGTTACTTTTGTTTGCTATATTTTCTGTCCAGCTTGCTATATTGGTTTTTCTTGCTTGCTGGAAGCTCTGAGACGCAGAGGGAGCACCTCCGTACCGTTAGTTGGTGCGGAGGGTCTTTTTGCCCCCTCTGCGTGGTTGTTTGTAGGTTTTTGTGCTGACCGCAAAGCTATCTTTCCTATCCTCGGTCTATTCAATAAGTCGGGCCTCACTTTGCTAATATCTATTTCATCTCTGTGTTTGTATTTTCATCTTACTCACAGTCATTATATGTGGGGGGCTGCCTTTTCCTTTGGGGAGTTTCTCTGAGGCAAGGTAGGCTTATTTTTCTATCTTCGGGGCTAGCTAGTTTCTCAGGCTGTGCCCGAGGCGCCTAGGTTTTTGTCAGGAGCGCTCCACGGCTACCTCTAGTGTGGTTTGATAGGATTAGGGATTGCGGTCAGCAGAGTTTCCACGTCTCAGAGCTCGTCCTATGTTAGTAACTATCAGGTCACTTTGTGTGCTCTTAACCACTAGGTCCATTGTGGTTCTGAATCACCTGTTCATAACAGTCATCGCATGAAAATAGGAGGCGCCAGACCCAGACCGCGACGCCCATCGGACTGGACCGCAGCAGGACCGCCCAAGGGAGAGTATAATATAATATAACCTGCTTTTCTTACTTTTCAGGATACATCGGGGGCTTATCTACAGCATTACAGAATGCTGTAGATAAGTCGCTGTTGCCGGTGGCCTTATATACGATTTTTGGGGTGTCAGATTCCCTTTAAGAGTTGTGATGCACCTCAAAGACGCTGACTCCGTCACTTACCCCAGCAGGCCACGGTTATCATTAGAAATATTGGTCTTTTAGTAAATCTTGCTTTCTTCCATCCAGGGTAATATTAGTAATATATCCCATCTGGTTCATGGGGATGGGGACAACATGGGCTTGTATGATTTCAAATGCCAGGGCTGAATTTGGCCCCAGTCGGTGCCTGAACCTATATAAAAACTGACCGAATGAGGCAATAGAGATCTGCTTTAATGCTCAATGTATCAGCGTAGCGCTTTTGTGCCCGTATTTGAATTTTACAATTTAATTTGGAACAGGCACAAATTCTCAAATTGTCCCACATTATGTGGTGACAAGTGTGTGCTAACTTGGTCAAGAGCTACAGTAAACGACTGACCTCTGTCATTGCAAACAAAGGTTCCTGAATAAAATATTAAGTTCTGTTTTCCGTTTTTAATCAAATGTTTATTTCATGCAATAAAATGCTAATTATGTAAAAATCATATAATGTGATTTTCTGGCTTTTTTCAGATTCTGTCAAGATCCAATTTTGGATGCGTGGCAGCTCTGGTACCTCTATAAATTAATAAAATGGAGAAGGTATTAAATAGCAACATCACAAAAATCAACGATATAATATCTCTGTTGCCAAATATTGGATATAATTACACCCAGTCGTTGAAAACTTGAAACTAGAAGAAGGTGTGGAAACCACAGAAAAACGACTAATACTGGGTAAATCACATATATGAAAAATCTTTATTAATACAAATACAAAATAAAGAGCATAAAAATCTCTGAACCATAATAGTACATAGTGAGGAAATGGTGGCGGTCACTGCAGCAGATCGCCACTGTACAGCATCACAACATCAGGGAGATCTCTGTTGAGTTGTAGCGCCATTGATACATTTGTAAAAGTGGCTAGTGATGAATTAATGAAGATTCCCCAATCTATCAAAAACGATAATTTGACAAGACAGGAGAGATTACGGCTTAAACAGCTTAGAGATCTCCCTGATGTTGTGATTAAGCCGGCGGACAAGGGGGGTAACGTACTATGGCCGAAGGTCATGTATGAGAAGGAGGCCATGCGTCAGCTATCCGATTCCACATGTTACAAAAAGTTTACCTATAACCCCTTGTCCGCCTACTGCTCACAGCTCAGCGAGATCCTTCATAGGGGCACAGAGAGGGGTATTATCACTAAAGAGTTATACACGGCACTGGTGGTGGTTGAACCCACAATACCGTCATTTTACCTGCTTCCCAAGATGCATAAAAACATGTCCACACCACCCGGTCGTCCGATAGTGTCGGGGAATGGCAGCTACCTCGAACAGATAAATAAATGGATCGACTCGATCCTACAACTGCTTGTGGAAGAGCTTCCTTCCTTTTTGAAGGACACGAATCAACTATTACGCAGAGTAGACGATCTGAAGTTGGGGACTGACACGGTCATGGGGGCCATGGATGTTGAATCTCTGTATACGAGCATTCGCCATTGTGATGGCTTGGCAGCGACACAATTTTTTCTATCCACATCCAATTGGTCCCCTGACTTTGCTACCTTCGTATTGGAGGTCCTTAACTTCGCCCTTACCCATAATTTCTTCACGTTTAGGGGGTCCCTTTTCCTGCAGCTCCAGGGAACAGCGATGGGGGCGGCCTTTGCGCCTTCCTACGCCAACCTGTTCCTGGGGCTGTGGGAAAGGGACCTCCTACAGTCAGATGGTCTGTCGTCTATGGAGCGCGTCCTGCTTTGGGCGCGTTACATAGACGACATTCTGGTGATCTGGCAGGGCAACAGTGAGTCCTTCACTTAACTTGTGACCATCTTAAATGAGAACTCTTTGAACATCAGACTGACAGCGGTATGTAGTGGATCCAGCATAGAATTCTTAGATGTGACCCTTAAGAGAGACTGCACAGATACGATACAAACAACGATATATAGAAAGCCCACTGCCACCAACATGTTGCTCCATGCTTCCTCCTCTCATCCGACCCACATGGTACATGCGGTCCCTATCAGACAGTTTTTGCGCATACGGCGTATATGCTCCACAGACTCTGAGTTTGAAACCCAGGCCAAGGACCTTAGGTCCCGGTTTAAGGAAAGGGGATATAGTAATCGGGCCATCAAAAGAGCATACTTCAGGGCTAAGTATAGTAATAGAAACACACTGCTCTATACTAACCGGACGGGAGAGAATGAGTCTGAAGTCGTTAGGTTTATTACCAACTATAACTCTAGAGCAGGAGCCATAAGACAAGTTTTGGAACGGGCCTGGCCGATTTTAAAAACGGATGGAACGCTGGCCAAATTATTACCCAGTCGGCCATCTATCACTTTTCGGAGGTCTAAGAATATACGTGACCATTTAGTGCGCAGCCACTATGTTGATTATCCTCCCAGGACATTCTTGAATTACCCACGTAATAAACCTAGGGGTGGCTGTCGCACTTGTGGGAAATGTGTGGCATGCTGTAACATCTCTAGGGAAGACACATTTGTGGATTCCTCAGGGCTTAAAAGCTTTAAGATCACTAAAGCCATCACATGTACATCAAGGAATGTTATTTATTATGCGGTCTGCCCCTGCCCACTAATTTATGTGGGGCTTACAACTCGGCAGCTAAAAACGAGGGTGCGCGAACACGTTCTTGGGATAGAAGCAGCTGTACATGTAATGGATCCGAATTTGTTAAAAACGATACCCAGGCACTTTAAGTCACACCATAGTTGTGACAGTAGTGTCCTGCGAGTTAAAGGAATCGACATGATAGAAACGGGTATTAGGGGGGGTAATATCTCCCAACGGTTGGCACGGCTCGAGACGAGGTGGATGTGGACTCTAAACACTGTCCACCCCTATGGGTTAAACAAAACTATTAGTTTCGCGCCCTTTTTGTGATCTTGGTGTCGGTGCGGGTGGTGGCGGTGTTTTGTACGGTCGCTCCTGTACTTGTTTTTAACTTTTTATTATTTTACTTTTAGATATTCTTTTTCTCCAGTTATGTTGAAATGACTCTGTGACGGGGTTCAAATTTCTCTTCTTCTGGACACTACGGAAGACATATGAAGATGGAGGCCAGAAGGACTTGGTTGTTCTACATGACTGTTTTATTTTTTCTTTTTGGTGTGATATGTATTTTTTTTTGTAGTGCAATTTATATATATATATATATATTTTTTCTTTTTCTTTTTTTGTTATGGTACGCAACCAGCGGTACCCGCGGTGATATGCTTGTATATGGTGCTCCCATTTGTTAGGGATGACTGTTACACTTGGGTCTAGTGATCATTTTATTTTTCTGGATCACATGTAGTAGGACCCTCTATGGTCAGGGTCAATATGGGTTATATACTTTACTTTGGCCCTGGGTACTGCGGATGATTTTAATGTTATCTTTAATGTGATGTCCGCCCTTTTC
This sequence comes from Ranitomeya imitator, assembly GCF_032444005.1. Classification (NCBI taxonomy): domain Eukaryota; kingdom Metazoa; phylum Chordata; class Amphibia; order Anura; family Dendrobatidae; genus Ranitomeya; species Ranitomeya imitator. The sequence continues at coordinate 658,455,372 of NC_091283.1, forward strand.
CTCCCTCCCTCCTCCCCTCTTCTGTTGTTTCTTCCTTTGTCCTTTTGTGCAATTACCACTTGCGGGTCCGCACTGTCTCTGGCCTGCATTTGCATTTATATTTATTCTCACCATTATGTGCCTGGACTGATTGCTGCTGCGCTGCCTGTACGCAGACGCGCCTGGACGGGACACTCCGGGCGGCCTGTGGCGTCATCATGCAGGGACGGTTGCCGTAGTTTTGGTGACGCCTATGCATGCCGCCACCGCCTGGAGTCGCCGTTTACCATGGCGGCGCCTGCGTCATTTCCGGCAGCCACCCCAGCAATCATCGGGCTCGCTCGCATTTAAAACTCCGTTAACAGCGTTGGCCGGCACGCCCCCTGACGAAGGAGCTTCCGCTCCGAAACGCGCGTCGGGCAGACGTGTGCACTGGACCCTGCTACCTCACAAGTCCCCTATGTACAGGTAATCAAGAGCTGTGTTTATGGCCAAGTTGCCGGGCCTTACCTCAATCAGCCATAGTCACGTTCCGAGACAGTTGGTCGTATGTGACCATGGGGACTAGACACCTATATGTAAGCGGTGATCTCCATATATATGGTTTTGCTATTGCTTAATCGGTATACCGACATATTGTGGCCCTGCTCAATGTGGTGTAGCTTGACAGTAACCCACAGTGGGACATAGTTTCTTTGTATATACAGCTCGCTACAGGTGGCATTCACCTTGAATATGGGTGCACAATATTTATATGTTCTCTAACTAGCGTCCCCTATTTATGGTTGTATTTACTGGTGGGTGTCTATACCTTTTGGTAGCTTGGGATATACGGTTTGCGCATCCTTTCTGTACAGTGGCGATCTGCAGTGACCGCCACCATTTCCTCACTATGTACTATTATAGAGCAAAAAAAGGGGAGAAGCCAGCGCAGCCTAAGGTTAAGACGCAATACATAAAGTGCAAATGCACATATTAATTTCTAACTGTATTTTCAAAATGAGACATTTAGCAAACAATTGATCAATTCTTTGAGCCACCCCGCCTCTTCACGGCAATCTCATATTGGGGCAGTCCTACACTACGTTTTTTATATTCGCTGTGCCATAAAGGCCTCCTAAATGAACTAAATGCAAGACCACATTAAAAACATGCTGTACCTGGAGCATATACTGAGTCACCCCCATGGCGCCAGAGTAGGCAAGCGAGGATAAAGGTTGACCAGGTCCAGACAGACATTTCGGATCCAACCTCCACACTGCCCATCTAGAGCCACAGATGAAGAGTGAAACAGGCTGAGGCACAGGTGTATAATTAAACAAAGCCTGAGGCAGGGCAGGGCTGCTGTATGTGAACAGCAGCCTATCAATCACTGAGACACAGAAAGAATGGCGCACATAACCAGGCGCGGCGCACGGCAACAGTGGTGGTCAGCCACTTACCAATAACAGAGCAAAAAAAGGGGAGAAGCCAGCGGAGCCTAAGGTTAAGACGCAATACATAAAGTGCAAATGCACATATTAATTTCTAACTGTATTTTCAAAATGAGACATTTAGCAAACAATTGATCAATTCTTTGAGCCACCCCGCCTCTTCACGGCAATCTCATATTGGGGCAGTCCTACACTATGTTTGTTATATTCGCTGTGCCATAAAGGCCTCCTAAATGAACTAAATGCAAGACCACATTAAAAACATGCTGCACCTGGAGCATATACTGAGTCACCCCCATGGCGCCAGAGTAGGCAAGCGAGGATAAAGGTTGACCAGGTCCAGACAGACATTTCGGATCCAACCTCCACACTGCCCATCTAGAGCCACAGATGAAGAGTGAAACAGGCTGAGGCACAGGTGTATAATTAAACAAAGTCTGAGGCAGGGCAGGGCTGCTGTATGTGAACAGCAGCCTATCAATCACTGAGACACAGAAAGAATGGCGCACATAACCAGGCGCGGCGCACGGCAACAGTGGTGGTCAGCCACTTACCAATAACAGAGCAAAAAAAGGGGAGAAGCCAGCGGAGCCTAAGGTTAAGACGCAATACATAAAGTGCAAATGCACATATTAATTTCTAACTGTGTTTTCAAAATGAGACATTTAGCAAACAATTGATCAATTCTTTGAGCCACCCCGCCTCTTCACGGCAATCTCATATTGGGGCAGTCCTACACTACGCTCTCTCTTATGTACTATTATGGTTCAGAGATTTTTATGCTCTTTATTTTGTATTTGTATTAATAAAGATTTTTCATATATGTGATTTACCCAGTATTAGTTGTTTTTCTTTAGTTTCCACACCTTCTTCTACTCTATAAATTAAATGTAGCTTTTTCCTTTTAAGGCCAGCGGGCGTTAATGACAGTTTACCTCTCTGTAAATGCAGAGTTGCTAGGTCAGCTGATGTGAGTGGTGACCACTCCCACCATCCTTTAAATGGTCACCTGATGCATCAGCTGATTGTTGGTGATAGTGTCTCTGGAGACCAGCCGATGTGTTAGGTGAGTATGTTTATTTTTTATTTTTTATCCTGTGACATACGTGGCTGGGCAATATACTACGTGGCTGGGCAATATACTACGTAGCTGGGCAATATACTACATGATTGGGCAATATACTACGTCACTGGGCAATATACTACGTGGCTCTGTGCTGTATACTACGTTGCTGTGCAATATACTACGTCACTGAGCAATATATTATGTGGCTGGCCAATATACTACATCATTGGCCAATATACTACGTGGCTGGCCAATATACTACATCATTGGCCAATATACTACGTGGCTGGGCAATATACTACGTGGCTGGGCAATATACTACGTGGCTGGGCAATATATTACGTGGCTGGGCAATATACTGCGTAACTGGGCAATATACTATGTGACTGGGCAATATACTACGTGACTGGGCAATATACTATGTGGCTGGGGAATATACTACGTGGCTGGGCAATATACTACGTGACTGGGCAACACACTACGTAACGGCAATATACTACGTGGCTGGGCAATATACTACGTGGCTGGGCAATATACTACGTGACTGGGCAATATACTACATGGCTGGGCAATATACTACATGACTGGGCAATATACTACGTAGTTGGGCAATATACTACGTGGCTAGGCAATATACTACGTGGCTGGGAACGGAAGATGGCGGCAGCCGCGCGCTCATCGCCTGCGCCAGATCCGAAGGTGAGTATGTTAGAACTACAATGGGCCCTCGGATCCAAAGGTGAGTGTGTTTATTTTTTATTTTTTAACCTGTGACATACGTGGCTGGGCAATATACTACGTAGCTGGGCAATATACTACATGACTGGGCAATATACTACGTGGCTGGGCAATATACTACATCACTGGGCAATATACTACGTGGCTGGGCAATATACTACGTCACTGGGCAATATACTACGTGGCTGGCCAATATACATCACTGGGCAATATACTACGTGGCTGGGCAATGTACTACGTGGCTGTGCAATATACTACGTGGCTGGGCAATATACTACGTGTTTGGGCAATATACTACGTGGACATGCATATTCTAGAATACCCGATGCATTAGAATCGGGCCACCATCTAGTAAAGTATACACCTGTTTATACTGGATATGTGTTCATTCCTCTATTATCTACATATATTTCATGTTAATTTCCCACCTATCACGCTCAGGGAATATAATATACACCTGTTTATATGGAATATGTGTTTATTCTCCTATTATCTACATAAATTTCATGTTCATTCCTCAACTATAAAGCACAGGGATGTAATATACACCTGTTTATATGGAATATGTGTTCATTCCCTTATTATCTACATATATTTCATGTTCATTCCCCACCTATAAAGGTCAGGGAATATAATATACACCTGATAATTTGGGATCTGTTTTGATTTCCTAATTGTCTACAAATAACACAAGTCTGCAAAAAAAAGTTTTTCAAGAGCTGTTTTGGTTATTCCAAGTAATCTTTATGTTTTTAAGTGCGCTGAATCCGAAAATGACCTCCGTTTTGTCATAGGACATCACGTTTTCTGACAATTTAAGTAACTATGTTAAATAAGACAATACCTCAAAATAAATGAAAATAGACTCATAAAATAAATTTTTTATTACAAATGTTTCATGAAAATCATTTTTTAACTGCAATGAGCTCACTAACACACACTAAAATCGATTCTTCTTCCCTGTGAGGCTTCTCTTGGTACATTTACGCTTGTGAGTAGCATTTGGAATGTCTCTCTGAAGCATCCAGCAGTAGGGTTGAGCGAAACGGGTCGGCCATTTTCAGAAGTCGCCGACTTTTGGCAAAGTCGGGTTTCATGAAACCCGACCCCTGTGTGGGGTCGGTCATGAGGTCGGCGATCTTCTGAATCTGGTATCGGAATTCCGATACCGAGTTCCGATATGTTTGCAATATCGGAAATCGGTATCGGAATCCATATTTAAGTGTAAAATAAAGAATCAAAATAAAAAATATTGCTATACTCACCCTCTGACGCGCCCTGGTACTACCCGGCAGCCTTCCTTCCTTAGAATCAGCGCGTGAAAGACCTTATATGACGTCGCGGCTTGTGATTGGTCGCGCGACCGCCCATGTGACCGCTCACGCGACCAATCACAAGCCGCGACGTCACCGAAGGTCCTTCAAGCACTGATTCTTAGGAAGGAAGGCTGCCGGAAAGAAGCAGGGCGAGTCCGAGGGTGAGTATATTCCTATGAGGTATATTTATTATTGCTCATGTACTGCATGTTATATTTATTGCACTTGACTATACATCCAGCTCCTGTTTGGTTAAGCTGGGATGCCGTATATGTATATGCTTATGTTCTATGATACCTCTCCATGCTGTACCTTACAATTGTTGTCATGTACTTTCGCCCGGGTATACTTTTCATGAGTATATTTTATACATTGTATATTCTTTAATGGCATTTTTGTGGTTCTCCCAGTACCCTTGCGTTTTATTCCGTCTGGTCACTTCCTGTAGCTGTCACCACCCTCATGCCCTGCACAATAAAGCATTTTTATAGACGTTGGCTATCTTTTGGAGTTTGTTCTCCCCCCCCCCTCTTGTCCTCCTACCTTGCATATACCTTGAAGAAAAAAACAGAAAACTGAGCAAGAGTATGATTTTAAAACATGCATGATGTAAGAGCATATTCACACTGGCCATGGAAACAAACAAAACCAAATAAAAAACAATATGTGCATATACCCTAATGAAAATAAATAAGTAAAAAAAAGCAAGTGCATTAAATAATTAACATAGGGTACTAAGTAAACACTGTTTTGATAAAAAAAAAAGCTGTCCCTCCACGGCAAGGTGTACCCAATTGGGACAGTAACTACACTCATGTTAAAACCTACCGTCTGAATAGTGGCAGAGGGTCACATATACCTTGCTTATACCTTGGTCTCGGCCTACTGTCCTGTATATGCCCTGCTTTCAGCCTCCTGTTGTGTATATACAACAGTCTAAGCCTCTTGTCATGTATATACCCCAGTCTCAGCCTCCTATCCCGAATATACCCCGGTCTCAACCTACTGTCCTGCATATACCCCGGTCTCAGCCTCCTACCTTGCATATACCCCAGTATCAGTCTACTTTCCTGTATATATCCCTCTTTCAGTCTCCTGTCCTGTACATACCCCGGTCTCGGCCTCCTGTCGTGTATATATCCCAGTCTCACCCTCCTGTTCTGTGTATACCTCGGTCTCAGCATCCTGTCATGTATATACCCTGGTCTCAGCCTCCTATCCCATATATACCCCGGTCTCAACCTACTGTCCTGCAGATACCCCGGTCTCAGCCTCCTACCTTGCATACACCCCGGTCTCAGCCTGCTTTCCTGTATATACCCCACTTTCAGTCTCCTATCCTGTATTTACTCTGGTCTAAGCCTCCTGTTGTGTATATATCCCGGTCTCAGCCTCCTGTCTTGTATGTACCATAGTTAGAAATAAAACTTGGCACTCAACTTATGTAGGTACGGTGAAGAATTTTTATTGCAGTCCAATGTTAATAAACGTTTCGATCAGCATTGACCTTCAGAATACCGACTGCTGGAGTGTTGTCTTTCTAAAGATCCAAAACATCAAAAAACTAATAGTATAGGATCATATAACCAGAATGAGGTCATAAAGTGCCAGTAAGGAGGATTTCTCCTGTATCTTGTATGTTTGGTGAGTAGCGGTATGTCAGGACAGACTGTCCTAAGTGAGTAGTAGTACTCAGAGGTGTAGAAACTGTATGGGGATCACTGTGAGGATACACCAGGGAGCACGTATCGGTGGTGGGTGGTGGCTGAAAACGTAGCCTGTCTAACGCGGTGTCCGCCGCTGGTTAGATGTATGTACCACAGTCTCAGCCTCTTGTCCTGTTTGTACCACGATCTCAGCCTCCTGTCCTGTATGTACCACAGTCTCAGCCTCTATCCTATATATACCCCCTTCTCAGGCTGCTGTCTGTTGTGAATTCCGCTCTTGGGCTCCCTCCGGTGGTTGTAAGTGGCACTTTTGTGAGTTCTGCTCTTGGGCTCCCTCCGGTGGTTTTAAGTGGAATGGCTGCTCCTTGGATTTAGCAGTCTGCAGCTGCTTCCACTGATTGTCTTTCTGCTCGGCTATTTATGCCTGGCTCTTCCTTCAGCCAGTGCCACTTGTCAATGGTTCCTGGTTGGATTCACATCTTTGCTTGGATTTCCCTGATATCCTGACCAGTTCAGCAAAGATAAGTCCTTGCTTTGCTCTTTTCTGTCCACATGTTGTGGACTTATTCGTTCTGTGCATTCTATGTTTTGTCCAGCTTGTCAGTATGGATTAATTCAGTTAAGCTGGAAGCTCTGGGAAGCAGAGTTACCCTCCACACCTTTAGTCAGGTGTGGAGATTTTTGTAAACTCTGTGTGGATTTTTGTAGTTTTTAATACTGACCGCACAGTATTCTATCCTGTCCTATCTATCTAGCTAGACTGGCCTCCTGTGCTACATCCTGGTTTCATTCTGTGTATGTCTTTTCCTTCTCCACTCACAGTCATTATTTGTGGGGGGCTATCTATTCTTTGGGGATTTTCTCTGAGGCAAGATAGCTTTCCTGTTTCTATCTTTAGGGGTAGTTAGTTCTCAGGCTGTGACGAGGTGCCTAGGGAGTGACAGGAGCATCCCACGGCTACTTCTAGTGTTGTGTTGAGCTTAGGGACTGCGGTCACTATAGGTACCACCTCCTTCAGAGCTCATCCCATGTTGCTCCTAAACCACCAGTTCATAACAGCTGTCTTCTATATACCCTGGTTTCAGCCTCCTGTCTTGTAAAAACCCAGTCTCCGCCTCCTGTCCTGTATATACCCCGGTCTCCTGTCCTGTATATACTCCAGTCTCATCCTCCTGTCCTGTATATATGCTGTCTCAGCTCCCTGTTGTTACGACTTTGATGTCTTGTATCTTGGGATCAGGGGCTCATTCCCTGTCCCTAACACTAGGGCCACCCTTGCTTGCCTTGTTCCCGGGATTACATCTGATGGTGAAGACGCCGAGGGGCCACGTACCTTGCCTTAGCTCCTGAATCCATCCTCAGTCTGTACCCCTTACTCAGAGAAGAGGGGCGTAGTAGTGTGCAGTAATACACCAACCAGACTAAAAAGGTAATTCAAACAGGGATAAAATAAAATACCAATCATACAAATCTACTCACACAACCATCAGAAGTATATACTGGAGAGTGGAGGATGAGGAAAAACCAAAGTAGGAGAAGGAGAATTAGCACACATCCAAAACCTTGCAACAGTCTTAGATAAATCCACCAAACACCTCAAACAACAACTCCAAACCACCATCTCCTAACCATGCAGCATAAGCTTACCCTGGCAATGAGTGCTTGCCAGGGCCAAGGTAATATAGGAGATGGGAGTGGCTAACAGTGAACAGTTGAGAGCCTTAATGCAGGAAAGTTTACAAGAGCTCTCAACTGAGCAGTTTAACCCCTACACTGCTAAAAGAAACTTGCACCGTTTAATATGAAAGTGAAGTGCTTCTAATCAGTGCAAGAGTAGGAGAAATCGGACAATGCAGTCTTCGGACTCCTCTCTGTTGTGGAAAACCTGTGACACCTGTTCTGTGTATACCCCAGTCTCAGCCTCCTGCCCTGAATATACCCACCACAGGCTCAGTCTCCTGTCCTGTATGTACCCCGGTCTCAGCCTCCTGCCATGTATATACCCCAATCTCAGCCTTATGTTATGTATATACCCCGGTCTCAGCCTCCTGTCATGTAAATACACCGGTCTCAGCCTCCCGTCCTGTTTTTACCCAGGTCTCAGTTTTCCATCCTCTCTATATATACCCCTGTCTCAGCTTCCCCTTATGTATATACCCCAGTCTCTGCCTCCTGTCCTATATACACCCCGGTTTCAGACTCATATTCTGTATGTACCACGGTCTCAGCCTCCTGTTCTGTATGTACCCCGATCTCAGCCTCCTGTCCTGTATGTTCGACGGTCTCAGCCTCCTGTCCTGTATGTACCACGGTCTCCGCCTCCTATCCTGTATGTGACACGGTCTCAGTCTCCTGTCCTGTATGTACCCCAATCTCAGCCTCCTGTCCTGTGTGTTCGACAGTCTCAGCATCCTGTGCTGTATGTACCACGGTCTCAGCCTACTGTCTTGTATATACCCCAGTCTCAGCCTCCATCTTGTATATTACTCAATATCAGCCTATCTTGCAAGTACCACGGTCTCAGCCTTCTGCCTCCTGTCTTGTATGAACCACGGTCTCAGCCTCCTGTCTTGTATGAATTATGGTATCAGCCTCCTATCTTGTATGAACCACAGTATCAGCCTCCTGTCTTCTGTGTACCACAGTCTCAGCCTCCTGTTTCGATTATGTACCATGTTCTCAGCCTCCTGTCCTGTATATACCCCAATCTCAGCCTCCTGTCTTGTATATACCCCGGTCTCAGGCTCCTGTCCTGTACATATCCTGTTCTCAGCCTCCTGTCCTGCATACACCCCAGTCTCAGTCTCCCATCCTTTATACATACATCCGTCTCAGTCTCCGCTCATGTATATTCCCTGGTTTCAACCTCTTGTCTTGTATATAACTCAATATCAGCATCCTGTCTTGTAAGTACCACGGTCTCAGCCTCCTGTCTTGTATGTACCACAGTCTCAGCCTCCTGCCTTCTACTCCTCTTTGGTCTGACCTCATCTGGAATACCAGAATGGTGACTGGTCTGCAAACCATGTCCTATGGGGGAACGTTTACAGGATTTGGGAATGTTTACCTTGGAAAAAAAGAAGACTGACAGGAGTCTTAATAGCTGCCTACAAATATCTTAAGGGCTGTCACATTGTAGAAGGATCATCTTTATTCTCATTTGTACAAGGAAAGACTAGAAGCAATGGGATAAAAATGAATGGAAGGACACACAAATTAAATATTAGAAAAAAACTTTTTGACAGTTAGTGATCAATGAGTGGAACAGGCTGCCATAAGAGGTAGCGAGTTCTCCTTCAATGGAAGTCTTCAAACAGAGGCTGGACAGACATCCGTCTGGGATGGTTTAGTGAATCCTGCTTTGAGCAGGGGGTTGGACCAGATGACCCCGGAGGTCCCTTCCAACTCTACCATTCTATGATTCTATGATCCTGTATATATCCTGGTCTCAGCCTCCTGTCCTGTACATACCCCGGTCTCAGGCTCCTATCCTGTATGTACCACCCCGGTCTCAGTCTACTGTCATGTATATACCTCAATCTCAGCTTCCCATTTTATATATAACTCAATATCAGCCTCCTGTCTTGTAACAACCACAGTCTCAGCCTCCTGTCTTGTATGTACCATGTTCTCAGCCTCCTGTCTCATCTATACCCCGGTCTCAGGCTCCTGTCCTGTACATACCCAGTCTCAGCCTCCTGTCTTGTATATACCCCTGTTTCAGGCTCCTGTCCTGTATATACCCCGATCTCAGCCTTGTGAGATAGCGCTTACCGCATGTGTTGGGAACACTTGCTTGGCAACGGGATAAATGCACACGGGCATGGTTTTTCCACATAAACAGTCTATTTTGGTTTATTCAGGTATCATAAACCGCAACCACGAGCAGTTCATTACATCACTTCATATATGGCTTCATCTCACAGACACTAAACATGCCGGACCTTACTTTGTCCAGTTGCCATGGGTGACCACATGACGCACAGTTCATTAGTTCATGGAACACAATAAGCACTGTTCCACTGGCAGATACTTCTCTGCTGTTAATATAACCCCCTTTCTCTGGAGTTAACTTTCTGGAGCTCCTGCTCCACACGCTGTCTCCTTGTCAGTCCACACTCCTGGGAAACAGGAGTAGCTTCCCCAACACAGTAGCCATCACCGGCTCTGCAGATCCGTGGCCTCACCTCGTGCTCTTCAGGGATCCGGTCCTCGCTCTGGACCTCCCAACACTGAGGCCACTCAGGAACATGGCCTCTCAGTGCGCTATTCAGGGATCCAGTCCATGCACAGGACCTCCCAACACACAAGCCATCCAGGACCTACACACTTTCTACCACAGAGACCATGTCACCACACCATGGTCACATTATGTACTTATAACCACTCCCATAGATGGGTGGTGTGTGGTTAGCCAGACCCGTCCAGCTCTCGACTAATCCTGCAAGCCTCCCTTTTAGCAAACAAACACAAATACTTGTGGGACTACAGGTCCCAGAACAACCTTACTTCAGGCTTACAGCGCACACTTCCTGTGCGACACATACCCCCCATTTACAATCCTGCCGGTCACTTTTTTACCATCATAATCACAGATACGCCTCCATGACCATCCTGAGGAGCACCTACAGTGCCCCCTAGCTGTAATAGAGGTCACTGCATCACAGCCTCCTGTCCTGTATACACCCCAGTCTCAGCCTACCATCCTCTATATATACCCATCTCAGCTCCCCTCATGTATATACCCTGGTCTAAACCTCCTGTCCTGTGTATACCCCAGTCTCAACCTCTCGTCCTGTATATACCCCGGTCTCAACCTCCTTTCATGCACCCCATAACCTCCCTCTCCAAGATCACTGAAGGAGGGCCTTATTGTCTCCTCTTCAAATCGCACCTCATCACCTGTGCGCTTGACCCCATCCCACCTCCTCCCCAACCTCACCACCACACTTATCCCATCCCTAACCCACCTCTTCAACCTATCACTAACTTCTGGCACCTTTCCTTCTGCTTTCAAACGTGCCACAATCACGCCTATCTTTAAAAAGCCAACCCTCGACCCAACAGCTATGTTCAGCTATCGCCCAATATCGCTGCTCCCATTTGCTTCTAAACTCTTGTAACAGCACATCCACGCTGAACTTTCCTTTCACCTCTTATCTAACTTGCTCTTTGACAAACTACAATCTGGTTTCCACCCCCATCACTCAACTGAGACAGCCCTGACCAAAATTACTAATGACCTACTTACAGCCAAAGCTAGCGGACAATACTCTGTACTCCTCCTTCTAGACCTGTCCTCTGCTTTTGACACAGTTGACCACTGCCTCCTACTACAGATCCTCTCCTCCTTTGGCATCAAAGACCTCGCCCTATCCTGGATCTCCTCATACCTTTCCAATCACACATTCAGCGTCTCCCACTCCCACACCACCTCCTCATCCCACCCTCTCTCTGTTGGACTCCCCCAAGGCTCTGTTCTAAGACCCCTACTCTTCTCAATCTACACACTTGGTCTGGGACAACTCATAAAGTCCCATGGATTCCAGTACCACCTTTATGCTGATGACACTCAGATCTACCTTTCTGGCCCAGATGTCACCTCTCTGCTGTCCAAAATCCTGGAGTGTCTATCAGCCATATCCTCTCGCTTCCTCAAACTCAATGTGGACAAATCTGAACTCATCATCTTTCCTCCATCTCATAGATCTTCCATACCTGACCTAGCTATCGCAATTAATGATATCACGCTTTCCCCCATACTGGAAGTTCGCTGCCTCAGAGTAACCCTTGACTCTGCCCTGTCCTTCAAACCACACCTCCTGTCGCCTCCAGCTCAAAAATGTCTCCAGAATCCATCCTTTCTTCAACCGTCAATCGACTAAAATGCTTGTGCATGCCCTCATCATCTCCCACCTTGACTACTGCAACATCCTTTTCTGTGGCCTTCCTGCTAACACCCTTGTACCTCTCCAGTCCATCCTTAACTCTGCTGCCCGACTAACTCCTCTCTCCTCGCTACTCCTCCGCTTCCCCTTTCTGCAAATCTCTTCAATGACTCCCATTCCTTCAGCATATCCAGTTCAAATTGCTAATACTGACCTACAAAGCCATCCATAACCTGTCTCCTCCATATATCTCTGAACTAATCTCCCAATATCTTCCCAAGTCCTCCTTCTCTCCTCCACACTTATCCGCTCCTTACCCAACCGCCTCCAAGACTTCTCCATAATATCCTCCAACCTCTGGAATTCTTTGCCCCAACACATCTGACTATCAACCACATTCGGATTCTTCAGACGGAACCTGAAAACCCACTACTTCAGGAAAGCCTACAGCCTGCACTGACCCCGCCTCCTCACCACTACTGAAGCTACCGCCTCACCAACAACCTCCTACAACCCTCAACCTATAGTCTCCATCCCCACCATCCTGTAGAATGTATGCCCGCAAGGGCAGGGTCATCACCCCCTCTGTATTAGTCTGTAATTGTTAATTTGCTTACTGTTAGTGATATCTGTAATTTGTATATAACCCCTTCTCATGTACAGCACCATGGAATCAATAGTGCTATATAAATAAATAATAATAATAAACCATGGTCTCAGTCTCCTGTTATGTATATACTCTGGTCTCAGCCTACTGTCTTGTATATAACTCAATATCAGCCTCCTGTCTTGTAAGTACTATGGCCTCAGCCTCCTGTCTTGTATGTGCTATGCTCTCAGCCTCCTGTCCTGTATATACCCCAGTCTCAGCTTCCTGTCTTGTATATACTCTGGTCTCAGCCTCCTGACTTGTGTATAGGTCAATTAGGATTACACAGTACCACTGTCCTGTATACTGGGTGTAATCCTAAGTATTTGTTTTATTCTGTATATTCACTGCACAGTACTATTTCTCCTGTCCTGTATATATACAGTACACTGCACAGTACTTCTGCTCTCGTCCTGTATACTGGGTGTAATTCTTAGTATCTGTATTATTCTGTATATACAGAGGCATAGCCAGGATTTTGATTCTCTCCCCTGTTCAGCTCCTCTATGCACAGTATAATGCTCTCTTATACACAATACAATTACTGTAATATAATACTCTTACTGTATATATACTGACCCCTTTATATCCCCCAACCTGTTTAATGGCTCCAACACTGTATGATGGCCCCCTAGAAAGTCTCCATATAGCATACTACACCAGATAGTCCTCAATATAGTATAATTCACTCTCCATAGGTCTCCATATAGTATAATGCGCTCCACATAGGCAGACTCTATATAAAGTAAAATGCACTCCCCATAGGCCTCCATATAGTATAATGCACTCCCCATATGTAACATAGTAACATAGTAACATAGTTAGTAAGGCCGAAAAAAGACATTTGTCCATCCAGTTCAGCCTATATTCCATCATAATAAATACCCAGATCTACGTCCTTCTACAGAACCTAATAATTGTATGATACAATATTGTTCTGCTCCAGGAAGACATCCAGGCCTCTCTTGAACCCCTCGACTGAGTTCGCCATCACCACCTCCTCAGGCAAGCAATTCCAGATTCTCACTGCCCTAACAGTAAAGAATCCTCTTCTATGTTGGTGGAAAAACCTTCTCTTCTCCAGACGCAAAGAATGCCCCCTTGTGCCCGTCACCTTCCTTGGTATAAACAGATCCTCAGCGAGATATTTGTATTGTCCCCTTATATACTTATACATGGTTATTACATCGCCCCTCAGTCGTCTTTTTTCTAGACTAAATAATCCTAATTTCGCTAATCTATCTGGGTATTGTAGTTCTCCCATCCCCTTTATTAATTTTGTTGCCCTCCTTTGTACTCTCTCTAGTTCCATTATATCCTTCCTGAGCACCGGTGCCCAAAACTGGACACAGTACTCCATGTGCGGTCTAACTAGGGATTTGTACAGAGGCAGTATAATGCTCTCATCATGTGTATCCAGACCTCTTTTAATGCACCCCATGATCCTGTTTGCCTTGGCAGCTGCTGCCTGGCACTGGCTGCTCCAGGTAAGTTTATCATTAACTAGGATCCCCAAGTCCTTCTCCCTGTCAGATTTACCCAGTGGTTTCCCGTTCAGTGTGTAATGGTGATATTGATTCCCTCTTCCCATGTGTATAACCTTACATTTATCATTGTTAAACCTCATCTGCCACCTTTCAGCCCAAGTTTCCAACTTATCCAGATCCATCTGTAGCAGAATACTATCTTCTCTTGTATTAACTGCTTTACATAGTTTTGTATCATCTGCAAATATCGATATTTTACTGTGTAAACCTTCTACCAGATCATTAATGAATATGTTGAAGAGAACAGGTCCCAATACTGACCCCTGCGGTACCCCACTGGTCACAGCGACCCAGTTAGAGACTATACCATTTATAACCACCCTCTGCTTTCTATCACTAAGCCAGTTACTAACCCATTTACACACATTTTCCCCCAGACCAAGCATTCTCATTTTGTGTACCAACCTCTTGTGCGGCACGGTATCAAACGCTTTGGAAAAATCGAGATATACCACGTCCAATGACTCACCGTGGTCCAGCCTATAGCTTACCTCTTCATAAAAACTGATTAGATTGGTTTGACAGGAGCGATTTCTCATAAACCCATGCTGATATGGAGTTAAACAGTTATTCTCATTGAGATAATCCAGAATAACATCCCTCAGAAACCCTTCAAATATTTTACCAACAATAGAGGTTAGACTTACTGGCCTATAATTTCCAGGTTCACTTTTAGAGCCCTTTTTGAATATTGGCACCACATTTGCTATGCGCCAGTCCTGCGGAACAGACCCTGTCGCTATAGAGTCACTAAAAATAAGAAATAGTGGTTTATCTATTACATTACTTAGTTCTCTTAGTACTCGTGGGTGTATGCCATCCGGACCCGGAGATTTATCTATTTTAATCTTATTTAGCCGGTTTCGCACCTCTTCTTGGGTTAGATTGGTGACCCTTAGTATAGGGTTTTCATTGTTTCTTGGGATTTCACCTAGCATTTCATTTTCCACCGTGAATACCGTGGAGAAGAAGGTGTTTAATATGTTAGCTTTTTCCTCGTCATCTACAACCATTCTTTCCTCACTATTTTTTAAGGGGCCTACATTTTCAGTTTTTATTCTTTTATTATTGATATAGTTGAAGAACAGTTTGGGATTAGTTTTACTCTCCTTAGCAATGTGCTTCTCTGTTTCCTTTTTGGCAGCTTTAATTAGTTTTTTAGATAAAGTATTTTTCTCCCTATAGTTTTTTAGAGCTTCAATGGTGCCATCCTGCTTTAGTAGTGCAAATGCTTTCTTTTTACTGTTAATTGCCTGTCTTACTTCTTTGTTTAGCCACATTGGGTTTTTCCTATTTCTAGTCCTTTTATTCCCACAAGGTATAAACCGATTACACTGCCTATTTAGGATGTTCTTAAACATTTCCCATTTATTATCTGTATTCTCATTTCTGAGGATATTGTCCCAGTCTACCAGATTAAGGGCATCTCTAAGCTGTTCAAACTTTGCCTTCCTAAAGTTCAATGTTTTTGTGACTCCCTGACAAGTCCCCCTAGTGAAAGACAGGTGAAACTGCACAATATTGTGGTCGCTATTTCCTAAATGCCCAACCACCTGCAGATTTGTTATTCTGTCAGGTCTATTAGATAGTATTAGGTCTAAAAGTGCTGCTCCTCTGGTTGGATTCTGCACCAATTGTGAAAGATAATTTTTCTTGGTTATTAGCAGAAACCTGTTGCCTTTATGGGTTTCACAGGTTTCTGTTTCCCAGTTAATATCCGGGTAGTTAAAGTCCCCCATAACCAGGACCTCATTATGGGTTGCAGCTTCATCTATCTGCTTTAGAAGTAGACTTTCCATGCTTTCTGTTATATTTGGGGGTTTGTAACAGACCCCAATGAGAATTTTGTTACCATTTTTCCCTCCATGAATTTCAACCCATATGGACTCGACATCCTCATTCCCTTCGCTAATATCCTCCCTTAAAGTGGACTTTAGACAAGACTTTACATAGAGACAAACCCCTCCTCCTCTCCGATTTTTACGATCCTTTCTAAACAGACTGTAACCCTGTAAGTTAACTGCCCAGTCATAGCTTTCATCTAACCATGTCTCGGTTATTCCCACTATGTCAAAGTTACCTGTAGATATTTCTGCTTCTAGTTCTTCCATCTTGTTTGTCAGGCTTCTGGCGTTTGCGAGCATGCAGTTTAGAGGATTTTGTTTTGTTCCAATCTCCTCACTGTGGATTGTTTTAGAAATGTTCTTACCTCCCTTCAGAGTATGTTTTCCTGGGTCGTCTTTGTTCGAGTCTAATGTTTTTCTTCCCGTCCCCTCTTCTTCTAGTTTAACGCCCTCCTGATGAGTGTAGCGAGTCTTCTGGCGAATGTGTGTTTCCCAGGTTTGTTGAGGTGTAGTCCGTCTCTGGCGAGGAGTCCATCATACCAGTAATTCACACCGTGGTCCAGGAATCCGAATCCTTGTTGTCTGCACCATCGTCTTAGCCAGTTGTTTGCATCAAGGATCCTGTTCCATCTCCTGGTGCCATGCCCGTCTACTGGAAGGATAGAAGAAAAAACTACCTGTGCATCCAGTTCCTTTACTTTCTTCCCCAACTCTTCAAAGTCCTTGCAGATTGTCGGTAGGTCCTTCCTTGCCGTGTCATTGGTGCCAACATGTATCAGAAGAAATGGGTGGACGTCCTTGGAGCTGAAGAGCTTTGGTATCCTATCGGTCACATCCTTGATCATCGCACCTGGAAGGCAGCATACTTCTCTTGCAGTTATGTCCGGTCTGCAGATGGCTGCTTCTGTGCCTCTCAGTAGTGAGTCTCCCACCACCACCACTCTTCGTTGCTTCTTGGCTGTACTTTTTGCTGTCACTTGTTGCTGTGTGCCCTTTTCTTTTTTGCTTGCTGGTATTGCTTCATCCTTAGGTGTGCCATCTTCATCCTCTACAAAGATTTGATATCGGTTCTTCAGTTGTGTGGTTGGTGATTTCTCCATGGTCTTCTTGCTTCTTTTGGTCACATGCTTCCACTCATCTGCTTTTGGAGGTTCTCTGACACTTTTTGCACCTTCTGTGACCAGTAGAGATGCTTCTGTTCTGTCTAGAAAGTCTTCATTCTCTTTGATGAGTTTCAAAGTTGCTATTCTTTCTTCCAGACCCCGCACCTTTTCTTCTAAAAGGGCCACTAGTCTACACTTCTGACAGGTGAAATTGGATTCTTCTTCTGGTCGATCTGTGAACATGTAGCACATGCTGCAGCTCACCATGTAGGTTGTCACATCTGCCATGTTGCTCCTAGATCCTGCTGACTTGCTGTGTGTTTTCCTTCTTGTGTAATCTACTCAGCCAAGCTCTCTTGCAATAATGTCCTACAGGCAAAAATTTGGTGATGCTTTCGAAGCAGCTGGTCCCGGCTGTACCCAACGATCTTCTAGCTTAGGGAGACTTCGCTTCTCCCAGAAGGCACCTGGAATATGCAAATTAGCCTCCTGAAGCTTGAATCCCTGGTTTGGTGATGCTTTCGAAGCAGCTGGTCCCGGCTGTACCCAACGATCTTCTAGCTTAGGGAGACTTCGCTTCTCCCAGAAGGCACCTGGAATATGCAAATTAGCCTCCTGAAGCTTGAATCCCTGGTTTGGTGATGCTTTCGAAGCAGCTGGTCCCGGCTGTACCCAACGATCTTCTAGCTTAGGGAGACTTCGCTTCTCCCAGAAGGCACCTGGAATATGCAAATTAGCCTCCTGAAGCTTGAATCCCTGGTTAGGTCTGCCTATAGTATACTGCACTCCCCATAGGCAGCCTCTATAGTATAAAGCACCCCCATAGGAAGCCTCTATGACACAATGCACCCCCATAGGCAGCCTCTATAGTGTAATGCAGCCCCATAGGCAACCTCTATAGCATAATGCACCCCCATAGGCAGCCTCTATAGTGTAATGCATCCCCATAGGCATCCTTTGTAGTGTAATGCACCCCCATAGGCATCCTTTGTAGTGTAATGCACCCCCATAGGCATCCTTGGTAGTGTAATGCATCCCATAGGTGTTAGGGCTAGCGGAATGCACCAAATAATTAAATAGATATAATAATAAGGTGCGTTCGCAGCCCGGGGTCCACCGTGCAGAGATGGAACCTGCTGCTAAGTAATGACGGACTATATGGCAGTACAATGAGGATACACACATGGGTTAACTTCACCCTGTATGAAGAAAGCGATCCCTGTTAAGTCACAGGGTCGCGGTACCGCACAGAGAGCGCAAGCAAGGAACCACAGAACTCTATCCCAGGACACAGGATTAGAGTTAGTGTAGACCTCTTGCGATCGACACCACAATTGGGGTATCAGAGGTAAATAATATGCACAGAAGTGCATGCTGTGCCACACTAGCGGACGCCACTAACCACCCAGACTTGGGTAAGGTAAGCGCTCTAATAGCGCACGGCGCTGCACTGGCAGTCACAGCAGTAAGACGCTGTTTTGTGTGTTAAAGCTGTGAGTTCAGCCGGCCGCTAGATTGCAGCTATACACCTTACGCGAACAGTCATACACAAGGGATGGGTTTTTTAAGGAATGACTTGCACTCATCAACACACACACGATAACAATTGTATACTAGCGCATGGCCGTGCGGCCATGCAAACCTTTTATAGCTGCAGCAAGTACAAGACCTTCCGAGAAGGACCAATGGGAGTCTGCCACAGAAGAAGAACACCTTTAGGACCTTCCTAGAGGACCAATGGGATTAGCTGCAGTATCTAAGCATGTGACCCCCGACCTCCAATGGGAGGTCATCCCGTGGGCATGCTCAGAAAGGGAAAATCTGGACTTAGTCCCAGAAAGACCTGCTCGCTGCTGAACATTGCTGGCTACAAGAACAGAGCCTGGAAGGGAAGTAGTAACCAGTCGTCCAGTATTAGCCTGAGCTAGACACTGGGACCGACGTCTCCGCTGAGCAGACTCCACTGCGGCTGGAGAAGAATGGGTAGACCGCAGCGGAGATGGTTCGAGATTCCCCCTGTACAGAGGCGGGAACTCGACACCTAACAATAGGAATCCTTTGTAGTGTAATGCACCCCATAGGCATCCTATGTAGTGTAATGCAGCCCCATAGGCAGCCTCAATAGCATAATGCACCCCCATAGGCATCCTTTGTAGTGTAATGCACTCCATAAGCAACCTCTATAGTGTAATGCACCCCCATAGGCATCCTTTCGAGTGTAATGCAGCCCCATAGGCATCCTTTGTAGTGTAATGCACCCCCATAGGCATCCTTTGTAGTGTAATGCACCCCCATAGGCATCCTTTGTAGTGTAATGCACTCCCATAGGCATCCTTTGTATTGTAATGCACCCCATGGGCATCCTTTGTAGTGTAATGCAGCCTCTATAGCATAATGCATCCTTTGTAGTTTAATGCACCCCATAGGCATCCTTTGTAGTGTAATGCAGCCCCATAGGCATCCTTTATAGTGTAATGCGCCCCATAGGCAGCCTCTATAGTGTAATGCACCCCCATAGGCATCCTTTGTAGTGTAATGCACCCCCATAGGCATCATTTGTAGTGTAATACACCCGCATAGGCATCCTTTGTAGTGTAATGCACCCCCATAGGCATCTTTTGTAGTGTAATGCACCCACATAGGCAGCCTCCATAGTGTAGTGTAAGGCACCCCATAGGCATCCTTTGTAGTGTAATGCACCCCATAGGCAGCCTCTATAGTGTAATGCACCCCCATAGGCATCTTTTGTAGTGTAATGCACCCTCATAGGCAGCCTCCATAGTGCAATGCACCCCATAGGCATCCTTTGTAGTGTAATGCACCCCCATAGGAATCTTTTGTAGTGTAATGTACACCCCATAGGCAGCATCTGTAGTGTTATGCAGCCCCATAAAATAAATACTCACCTCTGTTCCTCCTGGTTCCTGCGCTACTCCCTGCTGGCGCCTAGCACTGATGTCATCGCGCCCACTGTCAGTGTCGGTGACGTCAGACGCTGACGGGGGGATGATGGGAGAGGGAGCGTAACACTTCTCTCATCAATACGGTCAGCTGTATCGGCATCTAGCCGATACAGCTGATCCCATGATGACGAGCGCGGGGCCCACTGCTGGCACAGAGCCCCCCATGCCTCCTCAGGGGCCCCATAGTGGCCGGGCGGCAGAGCAGCTCTTCCGCAGAATGTAACTGTATCGGCATGCTGTGCTCGCCAATAGTTACAGTAGCCTAGCTCCGGGTGGGCCCCCTCAGAGCGCAGGGCCCAGGGCCATGGCCCCCTCTGCCCCCCGGTAGCTACGCTGCTGTGTACAGGTCCTTCTCAAAAAATTAGCATATAGTGTTAAATTTCATTATTTACCATAATGTAATGATTACAATTAAACTTTCATATATTATAGATTCATTATCCACCAACTGAAATTTGTCAGGTCTTTTATTGTTTTAATACTGATGATTTTGGCATACAACTCCTGATAACCCAAAAAACCTGTCTCAATAAATTAGCATATTTCACCCATCCAATCAAATAAAAGTGTTTTTTAATAACAAACAAAAAAACCAACAAATAATAATGTTCAGTTATGCACTCAATACTTGGTCGGGAATCCTTTGGCAGAAATGACTGCTTCAATGCGGCGTGGCATGGAGGCAATCAGCCTGTGACACTGCTGAGATGTTATGGAGGCCCAGGATGCTTCAATAGCGGCCTTAAGCTCATCCAGAGTGTTGGGTCTTGCGTCTCTCAACTTTCTCTTCACAATATCCCACAGATTCTCTATGGGGTTCAGGTCAGGAGAGTTGGCAGGCCAATTGAGCACAGTAATACCATGGTCAGTAAACCATTTACCAGTGGTTTTGGCACTGTGAGCAGGTGCCAGGTCGTGCTGAAAAATGAAATCTTCATCTCCATAAAGCATTTCAGCCGATGGAAGCATGAAGTGCTCCAAAATCTCCTGATAGCTAGCTGCATTGACCCTGCCCTTGATGAAACACAGTGGACCAACACCAGCAGCTGACATGGCACCCCACACCATCACTGACTGTGGGTACTTGACACTGGAATTCAGGCATTTTGGCATTTCCTTCTCCCCAGTCTTCCTCCAGACTCTGGCACCTTGATTTCCGAATGACATGCAAAATTTGCTTTCATCAGAAAAAAGTACTTGGGACCACTTAGCAACAGTCCAGTGCTGCTTCTCTGTAGCCCAGGTCAGGCGCCTCTGCCGCTGTTTATGGTTCAAAAGTGGCTTTACCTGGGGAAAGCGGCACCTGTAGCCCATTTCCTGCACACGCCTGTGCACGGTGGCTCTGGATGTTTCCACACCAGACTCAGTCCACTGCTTCCTCAGGTTCCCCAAGGTCTGGAATCGGTCCTTCTCCACAATCTTCCTCAGGGTCCGGTCTCCTCTTCTCGTTGTACAGCGTTTTCTGCCACATTGTTTCCTTCCAACAGACTTACCATTGAGGTGCCTTGATACAGCACTCTGGGAACAGCCTATTTGTTGAGAAATTTCTTTCTGGGTCTTACCCTCTTGCTTGAGGGTGTCAATGATGGCCTTCTTGACATCTGTCAGGTCGCTAGTCTTACCCATGATGGGGGTTTTGAGTAATGAACCAGGCAGGGAGTTTATAAAAGCCTCAGGTATCTTTTGCATGTGTTTAGAGTTAATTAGTTGATTCAGAAGATTAGGGTAATAGGTCGTTTAGAGAACCTTTTCTTGATATGCTAATTTATTGAGACAGGTTTTTTGGGTTATCAGGAGTTGTATGCCAAAATCATCAGTATTAAAACAATAAAAGACCTGACAAATTTCAGTTGGTGGATAATGAATCTATAATATATGAAAGTTTAATTGTAATCATTACATTATGGTAAATAATGAAATTTAACACTATATGCTAATTTTTTGAGAAGGACCTGTATATACACTGCACAGTACCACTTCTGTCCTGTATACTGGGTGTAATTTTCAGTATCTGTATTATTCTGTTTATATACACTGCACAATACCACTTCTCCTGTCCTGTGTACAGCTCTGGCAAAAATTAAGAGACCACTGCAAAATGTTCAGTTTGTCTGATTTTTCTCGTTATATGTACCGTATATACTCGAGTATAAGCCGAGATTTTCAGCCCAAATTTTTGGGCTGAAAGTGCCCCTCTCGGTGGGTGGCAGGGTCGGCGGGTGAGGGCGCTGAGGTATACTTACCTAGTCCCAGCGATCCTGGCGCTGTCCCTGCCGTCCCACGGTCTTCTGTGCTGCAGCTTCTTCCCCTCTTCAGCGGTCACGTGGGACCGCTCATTAGAGAAATGAATAGGTGGCTCCACCTCCCGTAGGGGTGGAGCCGCCTATTCATTTCTCTAATCAGCGGTAACGGTGACCGCTCATAGAGAAAGAAGCTGCGGCACCGAAGACCGTGGGACAGGCAGAGGGAGCCGGACGTCGGGACCAGGTAAGTATCGCATATTTACCTGTCCCCGTTCCAGCCGCCGGGCGTCGCTCCATCTTCCCGGCGCCGCTCCGTCTTCCCGGCGTCTCTGCGCTCTGACTGTTCAGGTCAGAGGGCGCGATGACGCATATAGTGTGCGCGGCGCCCTCTGCCTGATAAGTCAGCGCAGAGAGACGCCGGGAGCTGCAATCAAGAGAGGTGAATATGGCTTTTTTTTTTTTATTGCAGCAGCGGCACAGATTTATGTGGAGCATCTATGGGGCAGTATGAACGGTGCACAGCACTATATGGGGCACAGATATGGGGGCAGTATGAACGGTGCAGAGCACTATATGGGGCACAGATATGGGGGCAGTTTGAACGGTGTAGAGCATATATGGGGCACAGATATGGGGGCAGTATGAACGGTGCAGAGCATATATGGGGCACAGATATGGGGGCAGTATGAACGGTGCAGAGCACTGTATGGGGCACAGATATGGGGGCAGTATGAACGGTGCAGAGCACTGTATGGGGCACAGATATGGGGGCAGTATGAACGGTGCAGAGCACTGTATGGGGCACAGATATGGGGGCAGTATGAATGGTGCAGAGCACTATATGGGGCACAGATATGGGGGCAGTATGAACGGTGCAGAGCACTATATGGGGCACAGATATGGGGGCAATATGAACGGTGCAGAGCATACAGGGCACAGATATGGGGCAATATGAAAGGTGCAGAGCACTATATGGCACAGATATGGGGAAATATGAACGGTGCAGAGCACTATATGGCAGAGCTATGGGGAAATATGAACGGTGCAGAGCACTATATGGCACAGCTATGGGGCAATAATGAACGGTGCAGAGCACTATATGGCACAGCTATGGGGAAATAATTATCTATTTTTATTTTTGAAATTCACCGGTAAATACTGCATTTCCACCCTAGGCTTATACTCGAGTCAATAGGTTTTCCCAGTTTTTTGTGGCAAAATTAGGGGGGGTCGGCTTATACTCGGGTCGGCTTATACTCGAGTATATACGGTATATTTTTAAGTAAAATGTAAATTGTTCTTTTATTCTATAAACTTCTGACAACATGTCTTCAAATTTCCAAGCAATACATTTTTTTTCTGAAAAAGAAAAATGGTCAAAATTAAAAAAAAAAAATTGCATTCAGACCTCAAATAATGCAGAGAAAACAAGTTCATAATCATTTAGAAACAACAATACTAATGTTTTAACTCAGGAAGAGTTCAGAAATCAATATTTTGTGGAATAGCCATGATTTTTAATCACAGCTTTCAAGCGTCTTGGCATGCTTTCCACCAGTCTTTCACACTGCTTCTGATGCAAAAATGTAAGCAGTTCTTTGTTTGATGGCTTGTGACTATCCATCATCCTCTTGATTACATTCCAGAGGTTTTCAATGGGGTTCAGGTCTGGAGATTGGGCTGGCCATGACAGGGTTTTGAGGTGGTAGTCTCTTAATTTTTGCCAGAGCTGTATATACACTGCACATTAACACTTCTCCTGTCCTATATACAAGGTGTAATTCTTAGTATCTATATTATTCTGTATATATATATATATATATATATATATATATATATATATATATATATATACATACATACATACTGTGCGGTACCACTTCTGTCCTGTATATACACTGCGCGGCACCACTTCTCCTGTCCAGGACTGCCAAGAAAAATTTCGGGCCCCATACTGACAAAAAAATCAGGGCCCCCTTGAGACTCCACCCAGGCTCCACCCCGCCCCACTTCCACCCCTCGAACCTTCCACAGTCCCACCGCCCACTCATAGAAAAACTCTGCATCTGCACCACGTCCTCACCAATCACACATTAACAGTTCCCATCACCAGATCACATATATAGCCAGCAGCTTTGGTTTTGGCCAAAACATTTTTTTAAGCCTCCACCACAACAAGGTATCCTTTTTTGGCCAGGAGCTACTTTACTCTTACCTATTAAACATTTGTTAAAATATGCAATACAATTTATGTATATTTTCATTTATTTTTCAATTTTTAAAATGACCAATAATATCACATACAAGGGACAAATACCATCGCACCATGACCAGATCACATATTACCACCACAGTGACCGGATAAAATCACATACAAGGGACAAATACCACCGCATCATGTCCAGACCACATATTACCACCACATAGTGACCAAACAATAGCACATAAAAGGGGCAAGTACCTCCACACCATGACAGACCATATATTATCACCACATAGTGACCAAATAACAGCACATACAAGTAACAAGTAAGCTTTTTCGTTCACCACACCACACCATGGCCGGACAACATACAGTTAGGGCCAGAAATATTTGGACAGTGACACAAGTTTTGTTATTTTAGCTGTTTACAAAAACATGTTCAGAAATACAATTATATATATATATAATATGGGCTGAAAGTGCACACTCCCAGCTGCAATATGATAGTTTCCACATCCAAATCGGAGAAAGGGTTTAGGAATCATAGCTCTGTAATGCATAGCGTCCTCTTTTTCAAGGGACCAAAAGTAATTGGACAATGGACTCTAAGGGCTGCAATTAACTCTGAAGGCGTCTCCCTCGTTAACCTGTAATCAATGAAGTAGTTAAAAGGTCAGGGGTGGATTCCAGGTGTGTGGTTTTACATTTGGAAGCTGTTGCTGTGAGCAGACAACATGCGGTCAAAGGAACTCTCAATTGAGGTGAAGCAGAACATCCTGAGGCTGAAAAAAAAGAAGAAATCCATCAGAGAGATAGCAGACATGCTTGGAGTAGCAAAATCAACAGTTGGGTACATTCTGAGAAAAAAGGAATTGACTGGTGAGCTTGGGAACTCAAAAAGGCCTGGACGTCCACGGATGACAACAGTGGTGGATGATCGCCGCATACTTAATTTGGTGAAGAAGAACCCGTTCACAACATCAACTGAAGTCCAGAACACTCTCAGTGAAGTAGGTGTATCTGTCTCTAAGTCAACAGTAAAGAGAAGACTCCATGACAGTAAATACAAAGGGTTCACATCTAGATGCAAACCATTCATCAATACCAAAAATAGACAGGCCAGAGTTAAATTTGCAGAAAAACACCTCAAGAAGCCAGCTCAGTTCTGGAAAAGTATTCTATGGACAGATGAGACAAAGATCAACCTGTACCAGAATGATGGGAAGAAAAAAGTTTGGAGAAGAAAGGGAACGGCACATGATCCAAGGCACACCACATCCTCTGTAAAACATGGTGGAGGCAACGTGATGGCATGGGCATGCATGGCTTTCAATGGCACTGGGTCACTTGTGTTTATTGATGACATAAGAGCAGACAAGAGTAGCCGGATGAATTCTGAAGTGTACCGGGATATACTTTCAGCCCAGATTCAGCCAAATGCTGCAAAGTTGATTGGACGGCGCTTCATAGTACAGATGGACAATGACCCCAAGCATACAGCCAAAGCTACCCAGGAGTTCATGAGTGCCAAAAAGTGGAACATTCTGCAATGGCCAAGTCAATCTCCAGATCTAAACCCAATTGAGCATGCATTTCACTTGCTCAAATCCAGACTTAAGACGGAAAGACCCACAAACAAGCAAGACCTGAAGGCTGCGGCTGTAAAGGCCTGGCAAAGCATTAAGAAGGAGGAAACCCAGCGTTTGGTGATGTCCATGGGTTCCAGACTTAAGGCAGTGATTGCCTCCAAAGGATTTGCAACAAAATATTGAAAATAAAAATATTTTGTTTGGGTTATGTTTATTTGTCCAATTACTTTTGACCTCCTAAAATGTGGAGTGTTTGTAAAGAAATGTGTACAATTCCTACATTTTCTATCAGATATTTTTGTTCAACCCTTCAAACTAAACGTTACAATCTGCACTTGAATTCTGTTGTAGAGGTTTCATTTCAAATCCAATGTGGTGGCATGCAGAGCCCAACTCGCGAAAATTGTGTCACTGTCCAAATATTTCTGGCCCTAACTGTATTACCACGACATAGTGATTGAATAATACAATACTGATCATTAAAAAAAACACACAATACTAATATCACCATAAGTGCCATTATACACAGGAGATCTGTACTTAGTATGCAATGTCCCGGTACAGGTAATACAGTGATTACCAGTGACATTATATGCAGGAGCTTTGTATATAGTGTATAGTATATAAAATATACAAACGTGCAAACTTTATTTTATAATAACAGGCATAAAACATGGCAAACGGGAAATCCCCTCCGTCAAACCCAGCACATACAAAAGGACAAGTCAGGGTGCATGTGATTATCTCTTATTCATTGTCCAAAGGCCCATACTTTACATGTAACTAGATAATGCAGTATCTGTAATAATATCTGTAGTTAGGTTGCATAGGTCCATGATACTAGGCTATTATTGATATAGATTGCATGATCTAGTTACATGTAAAGTATGGGCCTTTGGACAATGAATAAGAGATAATCACATGCACCCTGACTTGTCCTTTTGTATGTGCTGGGTTTGACGCAGGGGATTTCTCGCTTGCTATGTTTTATACCTGTTATTATAAAATAAAGTTTGCACGTTTGTATATTTTTGGACTTTGACTGCCCGCTTTTAATAAGAATATATTCTGTGTGAATTTGCAGTTGTTCAAGTATGGTCCTATTCTGTCCTATCAATACTGTGGTTAAAAACATATATTAACTATGAAGTAACAGATAATAAAAGATGGATTATGTACTCTATTGGCTATATATAGTGTATAGTGTACAGGTAATACAGTGATTACTGGTGACATTATACATAGGAGCTCTGTATATACACTGTGTTCCAAATTATTATGCAAATTAGATTTAAGTGTCATAAAAATGTAATTGCTTTGTTTTTCAAATAAACTCGTGGATGGTATTGTGTCTCATGGCTCAATGGATCACTGAAATCAATCTTAAACACGTGATAATTAGTTTTCCAGGTGATTCTAATTAAAGGAAAACTACTTAAAAATGATGATCCACATTATTAAGCAGGCCACAGGTTTCAAGTAATATAGGAAATGAAAAGGATCTCTTTGCTGCTGAAAAGCATTAAATAGTGCAATGCCTTGGACAAGGTATTGTAAAGCTGCAGTAGCATCGTACGCAGTGAAGAAGCAGTGACCCACAAATTCAAACACAAAAGTCTCTTTTAATGTGTTTCTTCACAGCATTAAAGTCCACTTCACATAAATGCATATAACTTCAGTGATCAGTTTACACCAATTCAAAGTAATGCATATCACATGGCTTTAGATTTGCGGTCCCTAAACAGGCCAGACTTCCCTTGTCCAGTTTCCCTGGGCGATTGCACGCCATCTCACAGTCTCTATACGTCTCCGTACACACAGCCTCATATGTTGCAGACACTACTCACGCCAGCCC
This sequence comes from Ranitomeya imitator, assembly GCF_032444005.1. Classification (NCBI taxonomy): domain Eukaryota; kingdom Metazoa; phylum Chordata; class Amphibia; order Anura; family Dendrobatidae; genus Ranitomeya; species Ranitomeya imitator. The sequence continues at coordinate 658,483,455 of NC_091283.1, forward strand.
TCCTCTGACTAGTTCTCGTGGGTGTCCTGCATCGCTGCATCACAGTCTCTTACAGACTCATTACTCACACAGTCGTACACAGTTAAGGATATCCTCCAGATAGCAGCCGGGCACCATATCCACCTGTTTGCAATCGTACACATGCTAGTCCTCTTTCGGGTACAGGACATCCACCTCCGGGCACAGGACTATCCACATCCAACTCCTTCGGGTACAGGACTGTCAACATCCGAGACCAGTACCATGGACGACTTGCAACTCTGTGTACGCTGCGGGTACCAGGCTATCAGCTGCCCTGGGTGCTGGCTCTGCTGGCCTCCATGCACTCTGCAGACCAGCACACACCAGACTGACACTGACGTGCAACTCGCACACCTGGCCTCACACCTGACACGGCCTGACACACCTATACCCCTTACTGCAGGGCTTTTAAACACACAAACCTGTGGCCTTCAGCCACCTGGAAAACCCGGACCGGAGATCCGTAACTCATGCACACCTATGGACTTCATCCATCTGCATGCACATTCTGGGGAGAACAAACAGCGCCCCCTAGCTATATCAGAGGCCACAGCCTCACAGTATGTAAACATTAGATATTTCACGAAAACTTAAGAGTGATCATCATACTGTGAAGAGATATGTGACTGAAACAGAGCACAGATATAATTCATGCAGATAAAGGCATAATGAGGAAGGTTTCTGCCAGACAAATTCATTGTTTTAAGAGAGCAGCTGCCAAAATACCATTACAAAGCAGCAAACAGTTATTTGAAGCTGCTGGTGCCTCTGGAGTCCCTCCAACTTCAAGGTGTAGGATCCTTCAAAGGCTTGCAGTGGTGCATAAACCTACTATTCAGCCACCCCTAAACAGTATTCACAAGCAGAAATGGTTGCAGTGGGCCCAAACATACATGAAGACTAATTTTCAAACAGTCTTATTTACTGATGAGTGTCGAGCAGCCCTGGATGGTCCAGATGGATGGAGTAGTGGATGGTTGGTGGATGGCCACCATATCCCAACAAGGCTGCGACATCAGCAAGGAGGTGGAGGAGTCATGTTTTGGGCCAGAATCATGGGGAAACAGCTGGTAGGGCCCTTTAAGGTTCCTGAAGGTGTGAAAATGAACTCTACAAAGTATATAGAGTTTCTGACTAACAACTTTCTTCCATGGTATAAAAAGCAGAAACGTGACTTCAGGAGCAAAATCATCTTCATGCATGACAATGCACCATCTCATGCTGCAAAGAGTACCACTGATTCATTGACTGCTATGGGCATAAAAGGAGATAAACTCATGGGTGGCCACCATCTTCCCCTGGCCTCAACCCTATAGAGAACTGTTGTGAATTCTGTGGCTGAGTTCACTTCTGTGGTCACAAGTGGTATTGCAGTCTCTGGGCTTCCTCCCTCAGGTGTTTTGGTGAGCTCGTTGGCTGCCTTGCTATTTAGCTCCACCTGAGTCTGTCTTCCTTGCTCCTTGTCAATGTTCCAGTGTTGGATCTGAGCTACTGCATCTTTCCTTGGGCCTGCTGCTCTGCTAGATAAGTGCTTCTAGTTTGTTTTCTGTTTTTTCTGTCCAGCTTGTTATTATCTTTTGCTGGAAGCTCTGAGAAGCAAAGGGGTGCACCGCCGTGCTGTTAGTTCGGCACGGTGGGTCTTTTTGCCCCTTTGCGTGGTTTTCGTTTTAGGGTTTTTTGTAGACTGCATAGTTCTCTTTGCTATCCTCGCTCTGTCTAGAATATCGGGCCTCACTTTGCTGAATCTATTTCATTCCTACGTTTGTCTTTTCATCTTGCTAACAGTCATTATATGTGGGGGGCTGCCTATTCCTTTGGGGTATTTCTCTGAGGTAAGTCAGGCTTGTATTTCTATCTTCAGGCTAGTCAGCTCCTCAGGCAGTGCCGAGTTGCATAGGTAGTGGATAGGCGCAATCCACTGCTGCTTCCAGTTGTGTGAGGATAGATCAGGTACTGCAGTCTACAGAGATTCCACGTCTCAGAGCTCGTCCTATTGTTTTGGGTTATTGCCAGATCTCTGTATGTGCGCTGATTACTGCACGCTGTGTTGCCTGATTGCCAGCCATAACAGTACAAGGAGCCATTCAATGATTTCCAATAGAGGGAAAAAAGAAATCCTGACATCATTTTTTTTTCTTAGCTCTGTCTTCAGTCTTTTTTTTCCCCTAGACATTAGAGTGCTTCAGGACACAGCTGTGGACATGGATATTCAGGCTCTGTGCTCCTCAATGGATAATCTCGTTGTAAATGTACAAAAGATTCAAGATACTATTGATCAGAAATCGATGCTAGAACCAAGAATTCCGATTCCTGATTTGTTTTTTGGTGACAGAACTAAGTTCCTGAGCTTCAGAAATAATTGTAAGCTATTTTTGGCCTTGAAACCTCATTCTTCTGGTAATCCTATTCAACAGGTTTTGATTATTATTTCTTTTTTGCGCGGCGACCCACAGGACTGGGCGTTTTCTCTTGCACCAGGAGATTCTGCATTGAGTAATGTTGATGCATTTTTCCAGGCGCTGGGATTGCTTTACGATGAGCCTAATTCAGTGGATCAAGCTGAGAAAAATCTGCTGGCTTTATGCCAGGGTCAGGATGATGTAGAAGTATATTGTCAGAAATTTAGAAAATGGTCAGTACTCACTCTGTGGAATGAATCTGCACTAGCGGCTTTGTTCAGAAAGGGTCTCTCTGAAGCTCTTAAGGATGTAATGGTGGGATTTCCTATGCCTGCTGGTTTGAATGAGTCTATGTCCTTGGCCATTCAGATCGGTCGTCGCTTGCGCGAGCGTAAATCTGTGCACCATCTGGCGGTATTGTCTGAGAGTAAACCTGAGCCTATGCAGTGTGACAGGACTATGACTAAAGTAGAACGGCACGAACACAGACGTCTGAACAGACTGTGTTTCTATTGTGGTGATTCTACTCATGCTATTTCTAATTGTCCTAAACGCACTAGGCGGTTCGATAGCTCTGCCGTTATTGGTACTGTACAGTCCAAATTCCTTTTGTCCATTACCTTAATGTGCTCTTTGTCATCATATTCTGTCATGGCGTTTGTGGATTCAGGCGCTGCCCTGAATCTGATGGATTTGGATTATGCTAAACGTTGTGGATTTTTCTTGGAGCCTTTGCGGTGTCCTATTCCGTTGAGAGGAATTGATGCTACACCTCTGGCCAAGAATAAGCCTCAGTACTGGGCCCAGCTGACCATGTGCATGGCTCCTGCACATCAGGAAGTTATTCGCTTTTTGGTACTGCATAATTTGCATGATGTGGTCGTGTTGGGGTTGCCATGGCTACAAACCCATAATCCAGTATTGGATTGGAACTCTATGTCGGTAACCAGCTGGGGTTGTCAGGGAGTACATGGTGATGTTCCATTTTTGTCTATTTCGTCATCCATTCCTTCTGACATCCCAGAGTTCTTGTCGGACTTTCAGGATGTATTTGAAGAGTCCAAGTCTGATGCCCTACCTCCGCATAGGAATTGTGATTGTGCTATCGATTTGATTCCTGGTAGTAAATTCCCTAAGGGTCGTTTATTTAATTTGTCCGTACCTGAACACACCGCTATGCGCAGTTATGTGAAGGAGTCCCTGGAGAAGGGACATATTCGCCCATCGTCGTCACCATTGGGAGCAGGGTTCTTTTTTGTAGCCAAGAAGGATGGTTCGCTAAGACCGTGTATTGATTACCGCCTTCTTAATAAGATCACTGTTAAGTTTCAGTATCCCTTGCCATTGATTTCTGACTTGTTTGCTCGGATTAAGGGGGCTAGTTGGTTTACTAAGATTGATCTTCGTGGTGCGTATAATCTGGTGAGAATCAGGCAGGGAGATGAATGGAAAACGGCATTTAATACGCCCGAGGGTCATTTTGAGTATCTGGTGATGCCGTTCGGACTTGCCAATGCTCCATCTGTTTTTCAGTCTTTTATGCATGACATTTTCCGTGAGTATCTGGATAAATTCTTGATTGTTTACTTGGATGACATTTTGATCTTCTCAGATGATTGGGAGTCTCATGTGAAGCAAGTCAGAATGGTTTTCCAGGTACTGCGTGCTAATTCCTTGTTCGTGAAGGGATCAAAGTGTCTCTTCGGTGTGCAGAAAGTTTCATTTTTGGGGTTCATCTTTTCCCCTTCTACTATCGAGATGGATCCGGTTAAGGTTCAGGCCATCCAGGATTGGACTCAGCCGACATCTCTAAAAAGTTTGCAGAAATTCCTGGGCTTTGCTAATTTTTATCGTCGCTTCATCTGTAATTTTTCTAGCATTGCCAGACCATTGACCGATTTGACCAAGAAGGGTGCTGATTTGGTTAATTGGTCTTCTGCTGCCGTGGAAGCTTTTCAGGAGTTGAAGCGTCGTTTTTGCTGTGCCCCTGTGTTGTGTCAACCTGATGTTTCTCTTCCGTTCCAGGTCGAGGTTGATGCTTCTGAGATTGGTGCAGGGGCGGTTTTGTCACAGAGAGGTTCTGGTTGCTCAGTGTTCAAACCATGTGCTTTCTTTTCCAGGAAATTTTCTGCTGCTGAGCGTAATTATGATGTGGGCAACCGAGAGTTGCTGGCCATGAAGTGGGCATTCGAGGAGTGGCGTCATTGGCTTGAGGGTGCTAAGCATCGCGTGGTGGTTTTGACTGATCATAAGAACCTTACTTATCTTGAGTCTGCCAAGCGCTTGAATCCTAGACAGGCCCGTTGGTCGTTGTTTTTTGCTCGTTTTGATTTTGTGATTTCATACCTTCCGGGCTCTAAAAATGTGAAGGCGGATGCTCTGTCTAGGAGTTTTGTGCCCGACTCTCCGGGGTTATCTGAGCCGGCGAGTATCCTCAAGGAAGGAGTCATTGTGTCTGCCATCTCCCCTGATTTGCGGAGAGTGTTGCAGAAATTTCAGGCTAATAAACCTGATCGTTGTCCGGCCGAGAAACTGTTCGTCCCTGATAGGTGGACTAGTAAAGTTATCTCTGAACTTCATTGTTCGGTGCTGGCCGGTCATCCAGGAATCTTTGGTACCAGGGAGTTGGTTGCTAGATCCTTCTGGTGGCCATCTCTGTCACGGGATGTGCGTGCTTTTGTGCAGTCCTGTGGAATTTGTGCTAGGGCTAAGCCCTGCTGTTCACGTGCCAGTGGGTTGCTTTTGCCCTTGCCGGTCCCGAAGAGGCCTTGGACACATATTTCGATGGATTTCATTTCTGACCTTCCCGTTTCTCAAAAGATGTCTGTCATTTGGGTGGTCTGTGATCGCTTTTCTAAAATGGTCCATCTGGTGCCCTTGGTTAAATTGCCTTCCTCCTCTGATTTGGTGCCTTTGTTCTTCCAGCATGTGGTTCGTTTACATGGCATTCCTGAGAATATTGTTTCTGACAGAGGTTCCCAGTTTGTCTCGAGGTTCTGGCGAGCCTTTTGTGGTAGGATGGGCATTGACCTATCTTTTTCCTCGGCCTTCCATCCTCAGACTAATGGCCAGACCGAACGAACCAATCAGACCTTGGAAACATATCTGAGATGTTTTGTTTCCGCTGACCAGGATGATTGGGTGTCATTTTTGCCGTTGGCTGAGTTCGCCCTTAATAATCGGGCCAGCTCGGCTACCTTGGTCTCTCCATTTTTCTGCAATTCTGGGTTCCATCCTCGTTTCTCTTCAGGACAGGTTGAGTCTTCGGACTGTCCTGGTGTGGATAATGTGGTGGACAGGTTGCAGCAGATCTGGACTCAGGTAGTGGACAATTTGACCTTGTCCCAGGAGAAGGCTCAGCTTTTCGCTAATCGCAGACGCCGTGTGGGACCCCGACTTCGTGTTGGGGATCTGGTTTGGTTATCTTCTCGTCATATACCTATGAAGGTTTCCTCTCCTAAATTTAAACCTCGTTTTATTGGTCCGTATAGGATTTCTGAGATTCTCAATCCGGTGTCTTTTCGTCTGACCCTCCCAGACTCCTTTTCCATACATAATGTATTCCATAGGTCGTTGTTGAGGAGATACGTGGCACCTATGGTTCCATCTGTGGAGCCTCCTGCCCCTGTTTTGGTGGAGGGGGAATTGGAGTATATTGTGGAGAAGATTTTGGATTCTCGTGTCTCTAGACGGAAACTCCAGTATCTGGTCAAATGGAAGGGTTATGCTCAGGAAGATAATTCCTGGGTTTTTGCCTCTGATGTCCATGCCCCAGATCTTGTTCGTGCCTTTCATGTGGCTCATCCTGGTCGGCCTGGGGGTTCTGGTGAGGGTTCGGTGACCCCTCCTCAAGGGGGGGGTACTGTTGTGAATTCTGTGGCTGAGTTCACTTCTGTGGTCACAAGTGGTATTGCAGTCTCTGGGCTTCCTCCCTCAGGTGTTTTGGTGAGCTCGTTGGCTGCCTTGCTATTTAGCTCCACCTGAGTCTGTCTTCCTTGCTCCTTGTCAATGTTCCAGTGTTGGATCTGAGCTACTGCATCTTTCCTTGGGCCTGCTGCTCTGCTAGATAAGTGCTTCTAGTTTGTTTTCTGTTTTTTCTGTCCAGCTTGTTATTATCTTTTGCTGGAAGCTCTGAGAAGCAAAGGGGTGCACCGCCGTGCTGTTAGTTCGGCACGGTGGGTCTTTTTGCCCCTTTGCGTGGTTTTCGTTTTAGGGTTTTTTGTAGACTGCATAGTTCTCTTTGCTATCCTCGCTCTGTCTAGAATATCGGGCCTCACTTTGCTGAATCTATTTCATTCCTACGTTTGTCTTTTCATCTTGCTAACAGTCATTATATGTGGGGGGCTGCCTATTCCTTTGGGGTATTTCTCTGAGGTAAGTCAGGCTTGTATTTCTATCTTCAGGCTAGTCAGCTCCTCAGGCAGTGCCGAGTTGCATAGGTAGTGGATAGGCGCAATCCACTGCTGCTTCCAGTTGTGTGAGGATAGATCAGGTACTGCAGTCTACAGAGATTCCACGTCTCAGAGCTCGTCCTATTGTTTTGGGTTATTGCCAGATCTCTGTATGTGCGCTGATTACTGCACGCTGTGTTGCCTGATTGCCAGCCATAACAGAGAACCTTTGGAGTATCATCAAGCAAAAAATCTATGAGGGTGGGAGGCAGTTCACATCAAAACAGCAGCTCTGGAGGCAATTCTTACTTCATGCAAAGAAATACAAGCAGAAACTCTCCATAAACTAACAAGTTCAACGGATGCAAGAACTGTGAAGGTGATATCAAAGAAGGGTTCCTATGTTAACATGTAACTTGGCCTGTTAGGATGTTTTGGCGTTGAATAGCTTTTTTGTTCAGTGAATGTGACCTCCTAATGCTGCAAATTCCACAAATGAGCATTTTCAGTTCTTTAAAACATATCAAATGTTTACAAATTCTAGTGTGCCTAATAATTTGGAACACATGCATTTTGGGTTTTTATTCATTTTGGAGATTATACTGCTATCATTGGGAGGTTTCTTCAATAAAACTTGATGTATACTCTAATGGGTGATGACTTTTATTAGACTGACTGTCATTTGCACTGACCATATAGGAAATTCTGAGAAAAATGTAATTTGCATAATAATTTGGAACATGGTGTAGTGTCAGGGTAAAGGTAATAGAATTATCACTGGTGACATTGTACACAGGACCTCTGTGTATAGTATACAGTGTATAGTGTCAGTGTACAGGTAACACACTGACTCACCAGTGACTTATCTAGGTGAAGTCCTTCATCTTCACTTTTCATCTTCATCCAGCAGACCACCATCTCTTCTTTCAGCCAGTGTTCGTCTCTGCAGGAAATAACATAGTTATCTAGAGCACCGTTTGCAGAACACATTACTTAATTTTTTCCAAACTTCTACACTACACCAGATGAAGAAAAAAAGGCGACAAAGTGTCGCTCTGCACAGTAACAGGACAGCTCCCCCATTTAAAACAGTATCCTTAAAAAATAAAATAACTACATCACTGCAGTAATAATATCCTTTAATTAGCCCCTATGATGATAATATTCCCCATCCTGGTCCCCAGGTGTCTCATTCCTGGCTCCAGCCATAAGTTCTCCCATCCTGCCCCATGATCCTGCCCCATCTGTCTCCATTGTATCCATCCTGCCCCATGATCCTGTACCATGTATCTCGATCCTGCCCCATATTTCTGCCCTGTCTTCATCCTGCCCCCGTGTCTCCATCCTGCCCCGGGCTTGCCGCTTTCAATAAAAAAAACAAAAACAAAACACTTTCTCCTTACCTGGCCGTGATCCAGCGCCGACATTCCACAACAAGCATTTCAAGCACGTACTCGCCAACGAATGACAATTACGTCATATGCCAGCAACGTGCGCGCTGATGTTAGCTGCCTCCGATTGGCTGGTGACTTTTAACTATTGCCGTGCAGGCCCGCACTGCAATAGTTTAACTGAACCTGCGCATCGGCCTGCTGCTGGGGGCCCGATGCAGGCCCACTCTGCTCATCGGGCCCCATATGCTGGTCAGGGCAGTAATGCACTGATGGTGGCCCTGCTCCTGTCCTGTCTATATACACACTACGCGGCACCACTTCTCCTGTTCTGTGTATATACACACTGCGCGGCACCAATTCTCCTGTCCTGTATATATACAGGTCCTTCTCAAAAAATTAGCATATAGTGTTAAATTTCATTATTTACCATAATGTAATGATTACAATTAAACTTTCATATATTATAGATTCATTATCCACCAACTGAAATTTGTCACGTCTTTTATTGTTTTAATACTGATGATTTTGGCATACAACTCCTGATAACCCAAAAAACCTGTCTCAATAAATTAGCATATCAAGAAAAGGTTCTCTAAACGACCTATTACCCTAATCTTCTGAATCAACTAATTAACTCTAAACACATGCAAAAGATACCTGAGGCTTTTATAAACTCCCTGCCTGGTTCATTACTCAAAACCCCCATCATGGGTAAGACTAGCGACCTGACAGATGTCAAGAAGGCCATCATTGACACCCTCAAGCAAGAGGGTAAGACCCAGAAAGAAATTTCTCAACAAATAGGCTGTTCCCAGAGTGCTGTATCAAGGCACCTCAATGGTAAGTCTGTTGGAAGGAAACAATGTGGCAGAAAACGCTGTACAACGAGAAGAGGAGACCGGACCCTGAGGAAGATTGTGGAGAAGGACCGATTCCAGACCTTGGGGAACCTGAGGAAGCAGTGGACTGAGTCTGGTGTGGAAACATCCAGAGCCACCGTGCACAGGCGTGTGCAGGAAATGGGCTACAGGTGCCGAAATGGGCTACAGAGAAGCAGCACTGGACTGTTGCTAAGTGGTCCCAAGTACTTTTTTCTGATGAAAGCAAATTTTGCATGTCATTCGGAAATCAAGGTGCCAGAGTCTGGAGGAAGACTGGGGAGAAGGAAATGCCAAAATGCCTGAAGTCCAGTGTCAAGTACCCACAGTCAGTGATGGTGTGGGGTGCCATGTCAGCTGCTGGTGTTGGTCCACTGTGTTTCATCAAGGGCAGCTTCAATGCAGCTAGCTATCAGGAGATTTTGGAGCACTTCATGCTTCCATCGGCTGAAATGCTTTATGGAGATGAAGATTTCATTTTTCAGCACGACCTGGCACCTGCTCACAGTGCCAAAACCACTGGTAAATGGTTTACTGACCATGGTATTACTGTGCTCAATTGGCCTGCCAACTCTCCTGACCTGAACCCCATAGAGAATCTGTGGGATATTGTGAAGAGAAAGTTGAGAGACGCAAGACCCAACACTCTGGATGAGCTTAAGGCCGCTATTGAAGCATCCTGGGCCTCCATAACATCTCAGCAGTGTCACAGGCTGATTGCCTCCATGCCACGCCGCATTGAAGCAGTCATATCTGCCAAAGGATTCCCGACCAAGTATTGAGTGCATAACTGAACATTATTATTTGTTGGTTTTTTTGTTTGTTATTAAAAAACACTTTTATTTGATTGGATGGGTGAAATATGCTAATTTATTGAGACAGGTTTTTTGGGTTATCAGGAGTTGTATGCCAAAATCATCAGTATTAAAACAATAAAAGACCTGACAAATTTCAGTTGGTGGATAATGAATCTATAATATATGAAAGTTTAATTGTAATCATTACATTATGGTAAATAATGAAATTTAACACTATATGCTAATTTTTTGAGAAGGACCTGTATACTGCACCGTACCTCTTCTCCTGTCCTGTATATACACTGCACAGTACAACTTCTCCTGTCCTGGAAGTAAAGAGATTGTGGATCACGTGGAGCTTGGAAATAGAGCGGGCGTTCCAAAGTGCCCCAGAGAGAGGATGCAGGGTGGTGGGGGTCAGTGGCACAGATTTTAAGTGTGAGGGGTTGCGGTAGTTTCTCATAGTGTGAGAAGGATAGGGGTGAGGATTAGTGGGATGTAGGGGGCAGGGGGGAGCCAGGATAGGGGGATATGTCGCCAGCTGTGAGGATGAGAAGAGAAAGGGAAAGCAGGTGGGTGAAGGAGAGCAATCGGCTTAAATTATATTTTAGTAGGTGAGGTCTGAAGTTAAAGAGCAGGTCTGCGGATGAAGCGAGGTGGGGGTGGGGGGTGGGAGAGAGGGGGAGATAGTTATTTGGTTGGAGGGTGCAGGGGTTTGGGGTTAGAGGAGAGTGAGGATTAGTGGAGCAAAAACAGTGAGGGCATATGTGAGCATGGTTAAAGAGCAGCGGAAGAAAAGAGCGGCAAGTGAAATTAGTAGACAGGGATTAATCTTACTGTCTGGCCGATTTCTGGTATATTTCTGAAGATGCACTTAAAAAGATGTCACTTTATATGATGTCACATTTGACTGAAGTCATATCTGACCAGCTCCATTCAACTTATACCATTCAAGTATCCATGAAATTAAGCCAGTTGAGAGGGGGAGGAGGAAGGAGGTGGAGGACAGTTCACAGCAGGGGACAATTAGCAGATTGCAGTTAATATAACATTTGACTACCAAAGATGAAGACAGAGGCGGGATAAGATTGAAAGATGGGGCTAGGTGTGAGGAGCACAGATATGTCAATATGCATTCAGAAAATTTTCAGTCTGATACATGGAATTAAAGTCAGGGAAAAAGTAGCAGCGTACCAGGTAGAACAGAGGGAGGGAAGTGCATGGGATTCAGGGGTGCAGTGGGTATTCCAGGTTAGGAGACAGTTCAGATGTACCATTCAGAGCAGTTCCTGCTCCTTCTTCCGGCAAGCATACATAAAAGAATGAATGGGCACAGGTAAAATATAAGCATGCAGCATAGTCTCTTCAGACATTTGTCAACCAAATACAAAGATCCTACCAATCTCAAATTATAACAATAGAACAAATATCTGAAAATTCGGCCAACAGACTGCAAAGATTGGTATTGGATATTTTAGGCTGCTTTCACACATCAGGTTTTTGCCATCAGGCTGAAAATGGCGAATTATGAAAAAACAGATCCAGCGAATGATGCAGCCAAAACCGTTTTTTTCCTCATAGACTTGTATTAGCGCCGGATTGTGCCGGTTGGCCTCACGTTTCGTCCGTCTTTGCCGAAAATTGTTTGTCCGGCGTCTGGAAAAACGTACAAAGTTATGTTTTTTTTCTGTGCCGATAATCCGGACAGTGCTGGATCCGGCTTTTTGCTAGAATAGAAGCCTATGGGCACAGCATCCGTCAAATGGTGGATTCCAGCGCGGGATTCCGTTTTTTTTTTTAACTGCGCATGCTCAGATTTTTTTAGGATCTAATTAGCTGGATCAGCTAGTTGGATCCGTCGACAATACAGATCTGTTGCATCAGCTTTTCACAATCTGCCACGGATACATTTTTTTTGCAATATTCGCCGGATTGTGCCTGACTGCTAAACCTGATGTGTGAAAGCTGCCTAAGTTCTCCACACTCAAGCCTGATGGCCTAAATGAAGGTGTAGAAAATACAGATTAGCATTGGGGGGAGTGGAGGTGAGGATTGGGATTTTCGGTGGTAGTGAATAATGGCCCCTGGGAAGCATGAGTGTACAATCTGATGTGGTTTAAAAAATTATATATATATACATTTTCATTATTTTTTTTTCATGATGTGTGTATACACTGCTCAAAAATAAAATAAAGGGAACACTCAAATAACACCTTCTAGATCTGAATGAATGAAATATTCTAATTGAATACTTTGTTCTGTACAAATCTGAATGTGCTGACAACAAAATCACACAAAAATCATCAATGGAAATCAAATTTATTAACCAATGGAGGCCTGGATTTGGAATGATACTCAAAATCAAAGTTAAAAATCAAATTATAGGCTGATCCAACTTCAGTGGAAATGCCTCAAAACAAGGAAATGATGCTCAGTAGTGTGTGTGTGGCCTCCATACAATGCCTGGTCATGCTCCTGATGAGGCTGCAGATGGTCTCCTGAGGGATCTCCTCCCAGACCTGGACTAAAGCATCTGCCAACTCCTGGACAGTCTGTAGTGCAATGCGACGTTGGTGGATGGGGCAAGACATGATGTCCCAGATATGTTCAATCGGATTCAGGTCTGGGGAATAGGCGGGCCAGTCCATAGCTTCAATGCCTTCATCTTGCAGAAACTGCTGACACTCCAGCCACAAGGTCTGGCATTGTCCTGCATTAGGAGGAACCCAGGGCCAACTGCACCAGAATATGGTCTCACAAGGGGTCTGATCTCATCTCGGTACCTAATGGCAGTCAGGCTACCTCTGGCGAGCACATGGAGGGCTGTGCGGCCCTCCAAAGAAATTCCACCCCACACTATTACTGACCCACTGCCAAACCAGTCATGCTGGAGGATGTTGCAGGCAGATCGCTCTCCACGGTGTCTCCAGACTGTCACATGTGCTCAGTGTAAACCTGCTTTCATCTGTGAAGAGCCAGTGGCGTAGGAAGAGGGGTGGGGGGGGGCGGGCCGCCCCGGGCGGCACAATGTGGGGGCGGCTATCAGCACGGCTGCGCGCACTCATTCTCTGCTCCTTCCTCCCAGCATTATGAGGACTGGAGCAGAGCGCTGGCAGTGCGCGCGGCCGTGCAGAGTTGCTGGCTGCAGTGTAGCAGGGGCACACAGTCACACACGCTGTGACTCACCCCCGCACCTGCAGTCAGCAGCAGAAGCTCCGATCCCGCCCCTCCAGCAGCGTCACAGCTCTCACAATGTGAAGAGCCATGGAGGGGCGGGGCTAAATGTCGGGGGCGGAGCCACGGACAAGCAGGAAGAAGAGGCAGAAGGAAATATGAAAATCAGAGCGGGAGACAGAAAAGATGTGAGAACAGAGACAGAAAACAACAGAGAGGCAAGACACAGGTGAGAAGTATATATATATATATATATATATATATATATATATATATATTACATTACATCATTGTCTAAGGGTCACACTTCCGTCTTTCTGTCTTTCTTTCTTTCACGGATATTCATTGGTCGCGGCCTCTGTCTGTCGTCGCTGATTGGTCTCGGCAGCTGCCTGTCATGGCTGCCGCGACCAATCAGCGACGGGCACAGTCCGATTAGTCCCTCCGCTGCAGTCAGTGCCCGGCGCCTGCTCTATACTCCCCACAATCAGCGCCCGCTCCATAATCCCCTCCAGTCACCACTCACACAGGGTTAATAGCAGCGGTAACTGGCCGCGGTGTAACGCACTCCGTTACCGCTGCTATTAACCCTGTGTGTCCCCAACTATTTACTATTGATGCTGCCTATGCAGCATCAATAGTAAAAATATGTCATGTTAAAAATAATAAAAAAATGAAAAAACCTGCTATACTCACCCTCCATCGCCTTTCCCGCTCCTCGCAACGCTCCAGTGCCCGCTCCATGCAAGCGGCAGCTTCCGGTGCCAAGGATGGTATGTGAGAAGGACCTGCCATGACGTCACGGTCATGTGACCGCAACGTCATCACAAGGTCCTGCGCTCATACCAACCCTGGGACTGGAAGCTGCCTCGTGCGATACAGGGCCAGAATTCATCGGAGGGTGAGTATATGTTTATTTTTTATTTTAAGTCTGTATACTACGTGGCTCTGTGCTGTATACTCCATCACTGGGCAATATACTATGTGGCTGGGCAATATACTATGTGACTGGGCAATATACTACGTGGCTGGGCAATATACTACATGGCTGTGTTATATACTACGTGGCTGGGCAATATGCTACGTGGGCTGTGCAATATACTACATGGCTGTGTTATATACTACGTGGCTGTGCTATACGCTATGTGGGCTGTGCTATATACTGCGTGGGCTGTGTTATACACTACGTGGCTGTGCTATATGCTACGTGGGCTGTGTTATATGCTATGTGGCTATGCTATATTTCTCTGCTGTATCTGCATCATGAATCATGCTATGTGTTAAAGGGGGGGCCCACTGAGACTCTTTCGCCCGGGGCCCTCTAAAACCGCGGCCGGCGCTGCAGCTGTTTAACGCTATTGACGTGCGGGCCCGCGCCCGTACGTCAATAGTTAACAACAGCCACCAGCCATTTGGAGGCTGGCAGCTGAAGTCGGCCGCAGCGCACACGTCGACGGCTTCTGACGTCATTGTCAGTCGCCGGCGAGTGCACGCTTCAGCTGCGTGGAGAGAGCAGGAGCGCGGTCAGGTAAGCAGAACTTGTTTTTTTTTTTTGCAGACCCTATCATGTGTGTTGCCCTATTTTTGGTAACCTTTGTGTGTATTGAGCCGAGGGGGGGGGGGGGGGGGGGCGCCAAACTCGGGAGCAGCCCCGGGCGGCAAAAGCTCTAGCTACGCCCCTGTGAAGAGCACAGGGCGATAGTGGTGAATTTGCCAATCCTGGTGTTCTGTGGCAAATGCCAAGTGTCCTGCTCGGTGTTGGGCTGTGAGCACAGCCCCAATCTGGGGATGTCGGGCACTCAGACCATCTTCATGGAGTCGGTTTCTAATCGTTTGTGCAGACACATGCACATCTATGGCCTGCTGGAAGCCATTTTGGAGGGCTCTGGCAGTGCTCCTCCTGTTCCTCCTTGCACAAAGGCTAAGGTAGAGGTCCTACTGCTGGGTTGATGCCCTCCTATGGCCCCCTCCAAGTCTCCTGGTGTACTGACCTGTCTCCTGGTAGCGCCTCCAGCCTCTGGACACTACACTGACAGACACAGCAAACCTTCTTGCCACAGCTCGCATTGATGTGTCATCCTCGATCAGCTGTACTACCTGAGCAACTTGTGTGGGTTGTAGAGTCCGTCTCATGCTACCATGAGTGTGAAAGCACAACCAACATTCAAAAGTGACCAAAACATCAGCCAGAAAGCATTGGTACTGAGATGTGGTCTGTGGTCCCCACCTGCAGAACCACTCCTTTAGGCCAGTCTCACACGTCCAGATAATTCCGGTACCGGAAAAATCGGTACCGGAATTATCCGTGTCCGTGTGCTTACGTTGAACATCAGTGTGGCACACGTGCAGCAGCCGTGTGCCACCCGTGTGCCGACTGAGGATCACACGGACCGTGCAGGAGACAGCGCTAGAGTTAAGCGCTGTCCCCTGCGTGCGGTGCTGAAGCCGGTATTCATCCCTTCTTCCCAGCAGCGTTCGCTGGAAAGAAGGAATGAATAATCTTTTTTTTTTTTTTAATTTATTTTTGTTTTTAAAATAAAGTTGCCGGTAATCTGCCCCCTCCCACCCCCTGTGCGCCCCCCCACTGGCATTAAAATACTTACCCAGCTCCCTCGGCGCTTACATCCTCTCAGCGTCGCAGCTCTTCCTGTATGAGCGGTCACGTGGTGCCACTTATTACAGTAATGAATATGCGGCTCCACTCCTATGGGAGGTGGAGCTGCATATTCATCACTGTAATGTGTGGCACCACGTGACCGCTCATACAGGACAAGCAGCGACGCTGAGAGGATGTAAGTGCCGAGGGAGCTGGGTAAGTATTTTAATGCCAGCGGGGGGCGCACAGGGGGTGGGAGGGGGCAGATTACCGGCAACTTTATTTAAAAAAAATAGATTATTCATTCCTTCTTTCCAGCAAAGGCTGCTGGAGAGAAGAAATGAATGGGGCTTCAGCACCACAAGCGGGGGGGGGACAGCACTTACAGTAGCACTGTCTCCTGCATGGCACACGGACTGCACACGGACAACATCCGTGTGCGGTCCGTGTTTTACACGGACCCATTGACTTTAATGGGTCCGTGTGATCCGTGCGCTCCCACGAACACGTCTCCATGTTTTCCAAACGGACACACGGTCCGTGAAAATACGCTGACATGTGCAGAGACACATTGATTTTAATGTGTCTACGTGAGTCAGTGTCTCTGGTACGTGAGGAAACTGTCACCTCACGTACCGGAGCCACTGAAGTGTGAAACCGGCCTTATTGAGTATCTATATACATAATTGTCTAAGGGGTACTTCCGTCTGTCACGGATATTCATTGGCCTGGCCTCTGTCTATCATATCAGAGTCTGGAAGGAAATGGCCGCTCCATGCTCCCCGCAGTCACTGTCCCCGGCGCTCCGCTTCCCGTAGTCTGTGTCCCCGGCGCTCAGCTCCCCGTAGTCTGTGTCCCCGGTGCTCCGCTCCCCGTAGTCTGTGTCCCTGGTGCTCCGCTCCCCGTAGTCTGTGTCCCCAGCGCTCCGCTCCCCGCACGCTCCATACTCCCCTTCGGACACCGCTAACACAGGGTTAATGCCAGCGGTAACGCATTCCGTTACCGCCGCTATTAAACCGGTGTCCCCAACCTTTTACTATTGATGCTGCCTATGCGGCATTAATAGTAAAAATGTCATGTTAAAAATAATTTAAAAAAAAACAAAAAACCTGCTATACTCACCCTCCGCCGCCTTTCTCGCTTCTCTCCACGCTCCCGGGACCGCTCCATTGCAAGCGGCAGGTTCCGTTCCGCTCCCGTCCCAGGGCTGGTGTGGGACAAGGACCTGCCGTGATGTCACGGTCGGTCATGTGACCGCGACGTCATCATAGGTCCTGCTCACACCAGTGCTGGGATGGGACCGCAAGCTGCCGCTTGCAATGGAGCGATGAGAGGAGCGAGAAAGGCGGCAGATGGTAAGTATAGCAGGACTTCAACGGGCTATAGGTGAGTATATGTTTTTTTTTTTTTTAAGTCTCTATACTACGTGCCTCTGTGCTGGGCAATATACTACGTGGCTCTGCTATATACTATATGGCTGTGCAATACGTGGCTCTGCTATATACTACGACGCTGGGCAATATACTACGTGGCTCTGTGCTGGGCAATATACTACGTGGCTGGGCAATATACTACGTGGCTCTGTGCTGGCAATATACTACGTGGCTCTATGCTGGGCAATATACTACGTGGCTCTATGCTGGGCAATATACTACGTGGCTCTATGCTGGGCAATATACTATGTGGACATGCATATTCTAGAATACCCGATGCGTTAGAATCGGGCCACCATCTAGTGTCTTGATAATTGCCAATAATTTCCATCTGTGGTCTCTTTCATTTGCACAACAGCATGTGAAATTGATTGTCAAACAGTGTTGTTTCCTAAGTAGACAGTTTGATTTCACAGAAGTTTGATTTACTTGGAGTTATATTCTGTTTAAGTGTTCCCTTTATTTTTTTGAGCAGAGTATATACCTTCTTTGAAGTTGTAGTGGTTCATGCATACGAATGTTGGAAATTTGTACACCTCGTTAGAGGTTTGGTAATGTTTATACAGTGTTATTGTATTTGCTGATTACCAAGACCTGGACCATTTGCATAAAATGCTTACCGCCTAGCATTTGATTTGTTAGCAAATAATCACTGCATTGTTTGTAATGGTTATAACAATCACATATGCTTGCCTGTAGACGCAGGAACTGATCTGAAACGTGTAGCAAATAAAATTTTTATAACCTACTTTTTCGGTCTGGACATTTGTGAACAGCAATGCAAGATCACGTCAACCAGAAACCTCCATCTTCAATATGTTCTGGATCCTGTGGGGTATCCAGCGGGTGGAGCAGCAGCCCTATTGATTCACACGTTTACCACAGGCTTGTTTCTGGATGCACAACCACTAAAGGTGAGCCTCTAAGGGCTGATACATGCGAGAAACTCAGATGAGTCTCGCATGACAATACCCAGCACTACACCCGTCACTCTGATCGGAGCGTGCGGCTGCATGTATTGCAATGCGGCCGCACGGTCCACTCCTGAGTGCCGGGTATTGACGTGCGAAACTCATCAGTTTCTCGCATGTGAGTATGAGCCCTAACCTTTATCACTGGTGGTCTTGGTTGATGTGCACATGTTGCGCTTCCTTTTATATTGGACACCTGAGGAGAGATCTTAAAATTGCTGTTGGGATAAGGCAACTTTCAAATATGAGCAACCTGGAGAAGTCTGTTATGATCTGGTGGCCTAGGAGCAGCATGAGACGTACTCTGGAGAAGGTGGTACCTTTACTGACCGCAAACCCTGAACTAGCAGCGCAACTAGAAGTAGCCGTGGGGGGTACCTAACACTCCCTAGACCCCTCGACACAGCCTAAGAACTAACTACCCCTAAAGACAGAAACGGGAAAACTATCTTGCCTCAGAGAAAATCCCCAAAGGATAGACAGCCGCCCACAAATATTGACTGTGAAAGGAAAGGGAAATAACATACGCAGACATGAAATCAGGATTTAGCATAGGAGGCCATACTAGCTAAAAAGGCAGAATAGGACAGAGTACTATGCGGTCAGTATTAAAACATTACAAAATATCCACCACAGAAAATACAAAACACATCATCTGACTAAAGACATGGAGGATATATCTGCATCTCCAGAGACAAAGCTAGGCTGCAAAAAATCCTTCACAAAGCTGGACAAAACAAAACAAGAAAATGCACAGACTATAAGGTCCACAGCAGGTGGACAGCAAAAACAAGGCCAGAACTTATCTTTGAAGAAATGAACAGCAGACCAGGAGAGACCAAGTATGGATGTGAATCCTCCAAAAACAATGGACAACTGGCACTGACTAAAGGATAAAGCAGGACTTAAATAGCCCAGCCCAAATTGCAAAAAATGGATACACCTGATAAATGCTGCGATCCAACTACCGCAGCACTACCACTCATAACCACCGGAGGGAGCCCAAGAGCAGAATTCACAACAGCAGTCTGCAAAAGAAGAGTGGTCCGAAATTCCAGTTGTGAGATGTAAGAAGCTTGTTTTTCGGTATTGTAAGTGACTGATTGCAGTGATTTATTCCAAAGGATGTGGAACCAAATAAGTTGAGGGTGCCAACAATTATGTATAGCCCATTTTTGTGTAAAATTAAAATTTGCCTTTTTTCCTCAGTTTCCTTTGTGTGTATTGAAACACAACAAAAACAAACATGCGTATAACAAAATAAATGTAACGTATTTTCCGGCGTATAAGACGACTTTTTAACCCCCGAAAATCTTCTTAAAAGTTCGGGTTTGTCTTAAACGCTGGGTGTCGTCTTGTAAGCCGGGTGCAGACCCCAATGTGTATATGGTGGGTGGGGGGGGGGGGGGGGGGCGGAGTGGTCCCGATGACAAAGAGGGGGCGTCTCACAGGAAAGTGTGAGTGGAGTATCCCCTATTACCTAACCAGAGGCGTAGCTAGAGCTTTTGCCGCCCGGGGCTGTTCCCGAGTTTGGCGCCCCCCCCCGCTCAATACACACAAAGGTTACCAAAAATGGTTTTCCTGTTTTGTAGAACTTAAACTGGGCCTAATGGTGTCACCCCCACATGCCACACCTGTGACTTAATACCACCACACCATGACCAGGCCACATAGTGACCGAATAATACTACATACAAGGGACAAATACCACAACACCATTTCCAGACCACATATTACCACCACATAGTGACTGAATACTACAATACTGATCAGTAATAAAAAAAAAAACCACAATACTATCACCATAAGTGCCAGTATTCACAGGAGATCTGTACTTAGTATGCAGTGTCTGTGTAGAGGTAATACAGAGATCACTGGTGACATTATACACAGGACCTCTATATAGTATACAGTGTATAGTGTCGGTGTATAGGTAACACTGACTCACCAGTGACGTCTCTAGGTGAAGTCCTTCATCTTTCATCCAGCACAGACCGCCATCATTCCTTCCAGCCAGGACTCGTTTCTGCAGGAAATAACAGTTATCTCGAGCTCCGCTTGCAGAACACATTACTTAATTTTTCACAACTTCTACATTACACCACATGAAGATAAAAAGGCGATATAGTGTCACTCTGCACAGTAACAGGACCGCCCCCCCATTTAAAACAGTATACTCAAAAAATAAAATAAATACATCACTGCAGTAATAATATCCCTTAATTATCCCCTATGGTAACACTATTCCCCACCCTGGCCCCTTTTATCTCATTCCTGGCTCCAGCCATATGTTCTCGCATCCTGCCCTCATGAGTATCCATTCTACCCCATATGATCTCCCCATCCTGCCCCACCAGCCTCCATCGTATCCGTCCTGCCCCATGATCCAATCCTGCCCCATATCTACATTCTGCCCATGCCTCAAGTCCTGCCCCTAGTGTGTCCAGCATATTACCCCCATGTTGTCCAGCAATCTGCCCCAGTGTGTCCAGCATATTACCCCCATGTTGTCCAGCAATCTGCCCCAGTGTGTCCAGCATATTACCCCCAGTGTGTCCAGCAATCTGCCCCAGTGTCCAGCCTTTCCCCAGTGTGTCCAGCAGTCTGCCCCAGTGTGTCCAGCATATTACCCCCAGTGTCCAGCATTGCCCCAGTGTGTCCAGCATATTACCCCCAGTGTGTCCAGCAATCTGCCCCAGTGTCCAGCATTGCCCCAGTGTGTCCAGAAGTCTGCCCCAGGGTCTCCAGCATTGCCTCAATGTGTCCAGAAATCTGCCCCAGGGTCTCCAGTATTGCCCCAGTGTGTCCAGCAATCTGCCCCATGGTCTCCTGTATTGCCCCAGTGTGTCCAGCATTCTGCCCCATGGTCTCCAGTATTGCCCCGGTGTGTCCAGCAATCTGCCCCATGGTCTCCAGTATTGCCCCGGTGTGTCCAGCAATCTGCCCCATGGTCTCCAGAAGTCTGCCCCCGGGTCTCCAGCATTGCCTCAATGTGTCCTGAAATCTGCCCCATGGTCTCCAGTATTCAGTGTGTCCAGCAATCTGCCCCATAGTCTCCTGTATTGCCCCAGTGTGTCCAGCAATCTGCCCCAGTGTGTCCAGCATTCTGCCCCATGGTCTCCAGTATTGCCCCAGTGTGTCCAGCAATCTGCCCCAGTGTGTCCAGCATTCTGCCCCATGGTCTCCAGTATTGCCCCAGTGTGTCCAGCATTCTGCCCCATGATCTCCAGTATTGCCCCAGTGTGTCCAGCAATCTGCCCCATGGTCTCCAGTATTGCCCCAGTATGTCCAGAAGTCTGCCCCAGGGTCTCCAGCATTGCCTCAATGTGTCCTGAAATCTGCCCCATGGTCTCCAGTATTCAGTGTGTCCAGCAATCTGCCCCATAGTCTCCTGTATTGCCCCAGTGTGTCCAGCAATCTGCCCCAGTGTGTCCAGCATTCTGCCACATGGTCTCCTGTATTGCCCCAGTGTGTCCAGCATTCTGCCCCATGGTCTCCAGTATTGCCCCAGTGTGTCCAGCAATCTGCCCCATGGTCTCCTGTATTGCCCCAGTGTGTCCAGCAATCTGCCCCATGGTCTCCTGTATTGCCCGTGTGTCCAGCATTCTGCCCCATGGTCTCCTGTATTGCCCCAGTGTGTCCAGCATTCTGCCCCATGGTCTCCAGTATTGCCCCAGTGTGTCCAGCAATCTGCCCCATTGTCTCCAGTATTGCCCCAGTGTGTCCAGCAATCTGCCCCATTGTCTCCAGTATTGCCCCAGTGTGTCCAGCATTCTGCCCCATGGTCTCCTGTATTGCCCCAGTGTGTCCAGCATTCTGCCCCATGGTCTCCTGTATTGCCCCAGTGTGTCCAGCATTCTGCCCCATGGTCTCCAGTATTGCCCCAGTGTGTCCAGCAATCTGCCCCATTGTCTCCAGCAATCTGCCCCATTGTCTCCAGTATTGCCCCAGTGTGTCCAGCAATCTGCCCCATTGTC
The DNA here is from genome assembly GCF_032444005.1 of Ranitomeya imitator. NCBI lineage: Eukaryota > Metazoa > Chordata > Amphibia > Anura > Dendrobatidae > Ranitomeya > Ranitomeya imitator. The sequence goes on from NC_091283.1 coordinate 658,505,486, forward strand.
TCCAGTATTGCCCCAGTGTGTCCAGCATTGCCCCCAGACAGTCAGACATAAAGAAAAAAAAAAAAAGTAAAATCCTCACCTCTCCCGTTCCTAGCGTAAGTCCGGTGCAGCCAGTCAGCGTCTCTCCGGCTCTGCGACACTCAGGACAGAGAGGCAGAGCGGCGCGCACAGTAGTGACGTCATCGCGCCCTCTGCTCTGAGACGTCGCAGAGTCAGAGGGCGCTGAAGCCGCAGGAACCAGGAGAGGTGAGTATTAGGGCGGGGGGCGGGGCCCGGGGATGGGGGGAGCTGGCCCTGGTCGTGGCGGCGGACGGCGCCGCCCGAAGATTTAAAGGGGCGTCTTTTTTTTTTTCTTCTCCTGCAGCGCCGGCCGCCCCCCCGCATTGTGCCGCCCGGGGCGGACCGCCCCCCCCTTCCTACGCCACTGTACCTAACTGTAGCGTGGGGTCTCTGTGCTGGGGAGCGGCGGTGGCTGCTCCTTTTTGTGCCGCGTGGATGCTGTGGGGCGGTGGCTCCTCTTCGTGCAGTGTCAGGGCTTTGTGCTGTGGGGCGGCGTATCTTCGTGCAGAGTCGGGGCTCCTCCGGCATTTCCCAATTCCTCAAAGCCCGGAGGCACCGGTAGCTCCATTGCTGCGATGCGGTGGCCTCCGGGAAAATGGCCGCTGGGGGCGGCGCATGCTCAAATTCAGATCTCATCCCGAGATCTCGGGAGACGAGATCTGAATCTGAGCATGCGCCGCCCCCCAGCGGCCATTTTCCCGGAGGCCACTGCATCGCAGCAATGGAGCTGCCGATGCCTCCGGGCTTTGAGGAAATGCTGGAGGAGCCCGGACGTTGCACGAAGATACGCTGCACGAAGAGGAGCCGCCGCCCTACAGCACCCACACGGCACAAAGAGCAGCCGTCGCCACTCCCCAACACAGAGACCCCACGCTGCAGCTACAATGAGGTAATGGGGGATACTCCACTCACACTTTCCTGTGAGACGCCCCCTCTTCGTCAACGGGACCACTCCCCCCCCCCCCCAAAAAAAAAAGGCACATTAGTCACCGGCCCTATAAGCCAACACATGGCATATAAGAAGACCCCCAACTTTTAAGATAATTTTATATTTTAACTGGAAAAGTTGGGGGGGAGGGTCGTCTCATACGCCGGAAAATACGGTAAGTACAATAATTTTCTGAAAGATACTTTTTTCTGGAACAATTTTAAGGGTGCCAATATACTTTAGTCCATGTCTGTATATTACTTTGAAATAAATCTACCAAATATGTATTTGTAAGGTATATATTTTCATATCAGTTGCACATATATAAATGTATTTATATTAGTCATGGCTTTATTTATACAACTGCTTATTCTATAGCACTTACATTTCCTACTTCGATATGACTATTTTCCATTTATCTTCATATCTATACCTTCAACCTACTACATATCTTCAGAAATACAGAAGTCTTTGCACTAGCCTTCATATGGGCTGATACACATATATTTACTTTTTGCACATATGCTTTGATGGTGGCTTGTGCTGATCTATACAGGGGCTATGTGGGGGTTTGCAATGTATTTAGTGGGGCTATATGGGAGGGTCATACATCATATAGGGGAACTGTGTGAAGACTCACTGGATATAGAGGCAAGGAGGTGCTTATACTGTATATATGAAACTACTGTATGTTGGGCCTCCCTATACAGCGGGCTATGTGGGCGCTCACCAGGGCCAGACTGGCCATTGCCAGAAGGGCCGGTGCCAGTAGTGAGCAGCTGCGCGCCGACTCACCCTCCCCCCCCCCCAGCACCGCCACATTCAACTATACTGGCGTCTAGGACGCCGGTACAGTTGAATGCAATGATGGAGGAGAGAGCGTCTGCTGACACTCCCGCTCCCATCATTCCCTGCTCTGCCTGACACTGCAGGTGCGCACGCACTCTGTGCCCCAGGCAGTGCAGCGACAGCCGCCGAGACAGGAGCACTGTGGGCACAAGGGGAGGGGAGGAGTGTTTTTTTTTTTTTTTTTTACTGGACTGTGGGGCCATTCTAGGGGGGGGGGGGGGAAGGAGAGATGTGGGCTCTGCTGCATACTACTATGTGGGCAGTGCCGCATACTACTATGTGGGCAGTGCTGCATACTACTGTGTGGGCAGTGCTGTATACTACTATGTGGGCAGTGCTATACACTACTTTGTTGGCAGTGCTGTATACTACTGTGTGGGCTGTGTTGTATGCTACTGTGTGGGCTGCTATATACTACTATGTGGGCAGTGCTGTATACTATGTTGGCAGTGCTGTATACTACTATGTGGGCTGTGCTGTATACGGCTACATGGGCTGTGCTGTATACTGCTACGTGGGTTGTGCTATATACTATGGGGGTATACTATATTCCATGGTGAGGCTGTGTTATATACTATGTGGCTGTTATATACTATTGTGGGGTTATATTATATGGGGGAGGCTGTGTTATACTATACATAACATAGTTTTTAAGGTTGAAGGAAGACTAAGTCCATCTAGTTCAACCCATAGCCTAACATGCCCTAACATGTTGATCCAGAGGAAGGCAAAAAAAAACCCATGTGGCAAAGAGTAAGCTCCACACTGGGGAAAAAAATTCCTTTCCGACTCCACATACAGCAATCAGACTAGTTCCCTGGATCAACACACCATCAAGGAATCTTGTATATATAACCTGTAACATTATACTTTTCAAGAAAGGCATCCAGTCCCCTCTTAAATTTAAGTAATGAATCACTCATTACAACATCATGCGGCAGAGTGTTCCATAGTCTCACTGCTCTTACAGTAAAGAATCCGCGTCTGTTATTATGCTTAAACCTTCTTTCCTCCAGACATAGAGGATGCCCCCTTGTCCCTGTCTCAGGTCTATGATTAAAAAGATCATCAGAAAGGTCTTTGTACTGTCCCCTCATATATTTATACATTAACATAAGATCACCCCTTAGTCTTCATTTTTCCAAACTAAATAGCCCCAAGTGTAATAACCTATCTTGGTATTGCAGACCCCCCCAGTCCTCCAATAACCTTGGTCGCTCTTCTCTGCACCCGCTCTAGTTCAGCTATGTCTTTCTTATACACCGCAGACCAGAACTGTGCACAGTATTCTAAGTGTGGTCGAACTAGTGACTTGTATAGAGGTAAAATTATGTTCTTCTCATGAGCATCTATGCCTCTTTTAATGCATCCCATTATTTTATGGCGGGCTGCATTATATTCTGTGGGGGCTACATTATATATTATGGGGAGGTGGGCTCTATTATATTCTATGGGGTGGCTGCATTATACTCTGGGGTGGCTGCATTATATTCTGTAGGGTGGTGGCTGCATTATACTATATGTGGGCTGCATTATACTGTATCGAGGACTATGGGGAATAAGTTATACTATATGAAGAACTATGGGATGCATTATACTATGGGAAGTGAATTGTACTACATGGATGACTATGGCGGTGCATTATACTATATGGAGCACTATGAGGACTATGCTGCTATATGGAGGACTATGAGGAGTGTATTATACTATGTGGAGGACTGAGCAGTGTATTTTAATATATGGAGGACTATAGGGAGTGTTTTATACTATATGGAGGACTGAGGTGCACATTATGATATATGGAGGCCCATGGGGTGTATTTTACTAAACAAGTAAAATGCTGCATATTCAGATTGTTTTTGCTGAAGCAAAAATCATTGTTCTCAGCAGCACATTGCCAGCGTAAACTGTAGATGTGCTGCTGATAAAATGATACTGTATGGTGACCTGTTAGTGATCTATTAGTGATCGTTCTGTCCCATCATTATTCCTCAGCTGGTGGAAAGAGGCCAGGAAACAAGTGTTGAACAACTTCAGTATTGTCGATCACACTCATTTAGCGGCCTGAACTCAGCGCTTGTAAATACAACCAAAATGCTTTTGTGTGATATGCAATATGTTAGCATTTGGGGCCCCATTTTAAACTTTGCCTAGGCGTAGGGCTCCACTTTGCCTAAAACCGGCCCTGCCTACAAGTGTACAAAGATATTATACAGTCACCTGTGTAACTTCAAATGCAAGGGCTGAATTTTAGTCCCAGTCTGGCCCTGGCGCTCACTGTATACAGGGTGCTTTGTGAGTGCTCACACTGTATACAGGGTGCTATGTGGGTACTCACACTGTAAATAGAGGGTCTGTGTTTGGGCTCGTACGGCATATAGGGGAGGCATCAGCATACTTAATTCTGCTCAATAGAAATTAAAATAATTATAATGAACATGCAAGTATTAATATTGAGCAGAATTCATCCTATTGATTCAGCCCTCCACAACAGTCACAGTCTCACATTGTCCCTCAGGAAAATTATTTGTCCACCCCTGATATAGCAATTGTCCACCCCTGATATAGCCCGATCTAAGCAGTCTTGATAATCTCCGTATTAGAGGCTGGTATTTACTGTAAATGGGATTCGGTCTGAATAGTCATTCTTTGCTGACAGAGTCCCTTTAAGTGCACCTTCCCAACTGCTTTTTCCCCATTATATCCCCCCTCCTCTTTGATTGTCAGTTCTGGAATAATAGAGGCAGAGAAGGCCTGGAGGTAGATGGGAAACAGCAGGTGGGACTTAAATGTTTGGCCTCATCGTGGTGCAACAAGCGCCTGTACTTGGTTTGAACAGTCATTTTGTGCAGACAGTCCCCTTAAATTGTTTTAGACCCTTTTAGTGCGGTGATTAGCAGATGCCCTATGTCTGTGGGAATTCATTTGAAGCTATCCTTTAAATTATTTAATTAAAAAAAGTATATGCACTCAGTGGATTTGCAGTTATACAAAATGTGCGTTTTTAGTAGTCACTCAATGTACACAGCAAACTTTTATAATTTAGATCATGTAATACCAGCAAGTTATCAAGTGGATTTTAATCTAAAAATACTGATAAACTGTGAATGTTTTTACTTGCGTTCAACTTGTCATATTGCAGCATCTTTTATATTCTAATAACCAGTGCTGCTATTAACATATACAAATGCATGGTCAGGAGTCCAGTTTAATAATACTTTATATTTATTTACATGGCACTATATATATATATGTATAAAAAAAATAAACCGGATTCATCTTAAAGATCCTTTCAGTGACATTAGCAATGATGGATCTCACAGAGCCATTCTTTAACATCCTACACAAAAAATGGTATGGGCTCAGCCTGGTACATATTCTGTCTCGCATCGGTTTCGCCGTGTCTTCCTGTAGATGGAGGGCAACCACGCCTTTCCCCTTACTGCAGTGCTTCATATACACCTTTGCGGAAACATAATAAAACCTCACATAAAACCCTTGAAGCAAAGTCTGAGTTTAGGGCTGCGGAGAGTCCAAGGTGCAGTTTTTCTCACGGACTAGGAGCGGACCTAAATTTCAAGGAAAAAGAAACCCTTAATGAACAATACAGATATGTAATAATAATAGTAATGCTACAATTGGATAATAAGATCCCTTAGAGTCTTGGGGAAGTCTATGCCATATAGCATTAGTATGGGAAGAGTAAATTGTACTTTGGGATACTTGTTCTCCCAAACGACTGCATACATAAAAGAGCAAACATCCAGTTATTGGTCATCTAAATCCTGACCTCTGCTACATTCAGTGAATGATGAGATGCAGAGCTTCCATGATATTATCTATGATTTCAAAGTGTCAAATCTGCAAAGACCACAGTCTTCCCTCCCACAACCTCTTCTAAAATACATGCTTCCCCTTGGTATATCTGCTTGTGTGACAGTGCAGCAGAAAACAGTCTGTCCACGACTTGGACAATCTCTTCTTAAATACAATATTCCCCAAAGTAAAATAAAAATAGCAGAGGCTCACCTCCCGCATCGGTGCCGTTCCAGCAATATTTGTGCCAGGTCTTCCGCGGCACTGTTCTGCCAAGTGAGTGCTGCAGCCAATCAGTGGCCCCTAATAGGCTGCGATTGCTATGCATTCCTCAGAAGCCTGAAGGAAGTGGGAGACCCGCAGCCCATTAGAGACGGCTGATTAGGGTATGTAAGGCTACGTTCACATTAGCGTTGCGCCGCCGTGCGTCGGCGACGCAACGCACGACGCACGCTAAAACGCGCGCAAACGCGCGCGTTTTGCGACGCGTGCGTCGTTTTCCGACGAAAATCGGACGCACAGAAAATGCTACATGTAGCGTTTTCTTGCGTCCGACGCTAGCGTCGGAAACGACGCACGTGGTGAAAAACGCCACCAAAACGACGCACGCGTCCCCTATGTTAAACATAGGGGCGCGTCGCCGCTGCGTCGCCGGCGCAACAGCGACGCACATTGGCGGAACGCCAATGTGAACGTAGCCTAAATGCTGCAGCCAATGTCACATGAGCCCCGATGCAGGAGCGGATTATCTGGTATTTTTAGCTGACACTGTGGAATACAGCACTTAAAAGTAGCTTGTCCAAGTAGTGGACAATCCCTTCAATAACAATGAGATGGCTGATCTCTAATGCCCGACTTCTGTCAAACGGCTTTTCAGTTCTCTACAGGGCTATAACCCAGAGCAGTCTCTCTCAGATTTAGGACTTTATTGTCTTGAATGGACCAAAGGGCATGTTCTCTAGCACCAAAGGAAAGTTGTTAAAACTTAGCCTGTAATCATTTAGGACAGAAACAATAGGCAGATTGTGCACATATTAAAAAAGCCATAATGCTTACGCACTCGGGTAGAAACACCCTTAATCATTTATTGCCTACAGCTCCATACAGCAAAAAAAAATACATTTTCACCTGAACTTTGAATGCAACTGACTGAGACTCTGATCATCGAGGTAACGTGAAAAGTGCAGCAGAGCTGTGTCCGGAAAGCAGAGGGGCTGCGGTAGGAAGTTGGCTTGGATCTGCAAAAGGCAATGGGCAACTTGTGCTACAAGGGGTGTCCTAAAACAAAACATGCAAATGCCCATTACAACCAATCACATTTCAGAGACACCATAGGAAAAATTACTTCTATAAAAAAATATGAACCTTATGTGATATTCATCCCCCTGATACATGCCTAATGCAGCATTGACACATCTTGGTACGTATACTTTTGGATACAGTGAATATTTTCTTTTTACATGGTTTTGCCTGTCTTGTTTTGCTCTGCTCATAAGGAAAGTGCAATAATGGTGGCGAACATCTGACGTATGGATCAAGAAAGTTCCTGGTCATCGCTTCCAGTCTAGCAGAGGCTGAGCAGCAGGGGAACCAGGATTCCAAGAGTGAGTGTCTTTTCATCCTTTCTCCAGGCTAGCTTTTCACTGTCAATATACCGCAGGATCCCCTTACAGCCACAGCACCTAGAGATGCATCTTGTGTGCCTTAAATTTGTTCTATGCACGCTGGATCTTAAAAGACATGGGCTATTAACCTGTGTGTGGTCTTCATGTTCAAAGACAGATTGCGTCTTGGCAAATATTTTTTATTGGATTTCTAAATGAAAAAGTAGATCTCAAATGTACCAATTGCACATGCAAAAGGAACAAGTGCTCTGCATCTTGTGTACAGAAACAAATCTCGCATTTTGTTTTCTTAAGAACAGTCAAAAAACCATGTTGGTATGTAACATAGTAACATAGTAACATAGTTAGTAAGGCCGAAAAAAGACATTTGTCCATCCAGTTCAGCCTATATTCCATCATAATAAATACCCAGATCTACGTCCTTCTACAGAACCTAATAATTGTATGATACAATATTGTTCTGCTCCAGGAAGACATCAAGGCCTCTCTTGAACTGCAAGGCCTCTCTTATGGCATGTAGAGGTACATGCCATAAAATCACAGATTACACAAATGTGTTCCTACTAGACAAGTCTTTGTAGCCCGTTAACCAACAAAGGGAAGTATTCTTGCACACTGGCACAAGGATGGGTTAACTAGAAAAGACTGAAGTACAATTTGGTACCGCATAAGAGATGATCAGCGCTTGTTTACTGGCCTGTTTATACAAACCTCAAAAGAAAAACAGATGGGAACAAAATAAAACTAACATAACTGTAGTATGATCGCTCTGTCCCAAAATGCATCATCTGGTCAACAGCGCATTCCCCATTTTCATTGGGCGGTGTCCTGCAGATAAAGAGCATTTATGCCAGCCGGTAAGCAGCATAAATCTCGCTAAGAAGAAATGATTGCCCTCTCATAAAGGAGAGAAAAATGTTGTCCGACCTCCAATTTTTTGAATGGTAAAATGTATCTGGCAGACCGGATCACACATGCTGTGTGCACAAAAATATAATAGGACCGTGTCCTCAAGACTGGCGTAGCGCAAGCTCGTGATGTGCCGGTCTTGACAGTACACGACGCTGAATTGATTAAGAGGTGCACTCCAACCTAAAGCTCTGGACACGGTGATAGTTTTAGGAGATTGTAGAGTGACTGGATCCTGTTTCAGGACTCAGTGGGTTTTTATGAAATATTCCAATAGTTGGGTCGTTCTCTCGTGAAGTGTTTCTGGGTTGTTGTTGTTGTTGTGTGCTTACCTCAAGATTGTCGCCTCATTTCACTCATCTTTCCCTCCCTTTTTACATACACCTTCTTCCCGTTACCCCCCACACTTCTTTCATCCCTCTTCTCCCTTCTAATCCTCCCACCCTCACTAAAATTTATTTTTTTCTCTTTCCCTCTTTGTAACCTCTATGTTGAAATTTTCAGAATAATTTTTCATTTGCTGATATTAAAATTTAGGTAGCTTCTTTTTTTGCAGCTGCAATGTTGAGGACCCGTTTATATATTTCCACATGAATATTGTTATCACAAGTTTTGTTCAGTCCTGCGTGACTTATTTGACCATAATATATTTTGGTAGTATGTTATTTTTTTTGTATTTTCAAAATTGATTAATAAAAACAAATTGAACATAAGAGGTGAACACCACTCAATGAGTTTGGTGCCTCTAGTTAGTGACATGCAGCACCTCCATGTGCAGCACCTCCATGTGCAGCACCTCCATGTGCAGCACCTCCATGTGCAGCACCTCCATGTGCAGCACCTCCATGTGCAGCACCTCCATGTGCAGCACCTCCATGTGCAGCACCTCCATGTGCAGCACCAGTCAGAGACTGAGGTAGCCTTTCTGGTGTAGAAAATGCAGGCAGATTTGATTACCGCAAATACTCATGTATAAGTAGACCTGAGTATAAGTTGAGGCACCTAATTTTGCCATGAAAAACTGAGAAAACCTATTGACTCGAGTATAAGCTGGGTATGCATTGTCTCCTCATCCCTATCCTTGTATGCATGGCTCCCCTTTATCTATCTATCTACATATATCTATCTATATAAAAAAACAAACAAACAAAAAAAAAAACCAACATCCTTCTTACCTTCCCAGCGTGCACTCGCTGCATCTTGTTTCGGGGCCAGCAGCTCTTCCGGCTGAGCGTTCACCTGTCCCCGCTGATTAAGGTAATGAATATTCACTCCACGCCTATGTGAGTGGAGAGTGGTGAATATTCATTACCTCAATGAGCGGGGGATGCGTGATCGCTCAGCCGGAAGAGCTGCTGGCACCGGAACGAGATGCAACGAGGGCATGTGGGGAAGGCAAGTAGGATGTGTGCTGGAAGCCAGCAACTGTGGCAGTAATTGAGTGCACTATAAGAGCAATTAATATTCACGGCCAGCGCAGTGAATATTCATTTCCTTTTTTTTTTTTTTTTTTTTTTTTTAACAGTGGGCACAGGCTTTAGCTGCAGCAAAATGTACTGAAAAGCTCAGCTTAGACACGAGTATATACGGTAATTCAACAGAGGCGTAGCCATACCCAGACTCCTGCTCAGCCTTACCCATTTTAGCAGAGCTGACGTACAAAGTTGTCAAAATGCCAAAATTCACCAAATCCTTACGCAACTGTGGATTGCGCAAGCATTTTGCGACTTCTCAAAGCTTCTAGGACACTATTGAAGTGTTAAAGCTTTGAAGAATCGGCCACATTGTCTTGTAGACAAGATACATTTAAAGGTCAGGTGATACAACATACCAGAGAGATTGGTTCAGTGCAGTAGGACATTCAGAGCTCATCAACTCTTCACCTCGGTCAAGAATCTGGCAAAGGAGGGTCAAGCCAAGCTGTGGGGTAATAAGCACAATACAAGAGTGGGTGGTGATTTTACTATGCTCACTAATAAAAGCAATAGTTATAAAAAAAACTTTGCTCAATAAGATTCAACATGTAGTCACCTTATAAAGGAAAAGTGTCCTGTTTTCTACTGTCGTGGAGCCTTTCTGCTGCACTTTCTGCGGCAGAAAGCATAACCCATCTAGTTTTAGCAGAATGCAAACGGATTGAGCGTACACACTTCTGCTAAACCCATATAGTTTCTTAGTTTGTACCTAAAGCCTGGTTTTAACTACTCTCCATTTAATAAAAATTGACCACAGATGCAGAATTAATTCTTAGGAACACACCAGGTACATGTCATCTGAAGTTAGTATTCCAACAGATATAAACCTACTACAATTATTTTATTCAGCTGCTCCTTTCAATGTGAAAATTAAGGGATATTTTCTCCCAACTGGGAATCTGTAAAGCCAGTAAAATTTATCAAATTGTCTAAAGGGATACTAATGACTGCTTACAACACATGCAATTGTTTGATTTATCCAATATAACTTTCTTATGCGCTTTGGATATTAAGTGCCGATATACGAATATTTCCAATAATGAAGGAATAACGGGTGTGAGACAAAAAAATAACTCCAATAGTGTCCTCTGTGACATCAAGTTTTACTGTTTCTATGTTCTTTTCTGAACCAATTTGGATGTGATAATGAGTGGTCTCATAACATGAATGTGGCCTTGTTATATTTTCACCCTTTGGGGTGGAATCAAACATAATTTTGATATGTTCGCACATTATCTACAAGATAAATATCAGTTGAAATCCTCTCTAAAAGCACTATGCAGAACATATTACATAGCACTGTGTACTTACAATTGCTCATTTTCCAATCTACCTAGTTAATTCTTCTGTTTTCTATTAGGTCTATGACGTCATGTGATTAAAATCTGTCTAAACCTTCTAAGCTCTATGTAGAAAGAGGAAGTCAGATTTCCCTGTATGACTCATCAGTCGCTGCAAAAGTCCCTGGTCGGGGGAATAGCAGCTGGGTCAGGAGGTGAAAAGGGGAATGGTTTCTGCAGGGACATGAAACTTCCTGTTTCTACACAGAGCAAAGAGAAGAATTATCTAGGTTGAAAGGCAAAATGAGCAATAGTAAGAACACAGTGCTGTATAACATGACTGCTATGTATTAAGAGGATAAAAACTTTGATGGGAGGAGTGCTTCTTTAACATGATAAAATGAAGGTATAACCACAATGCAACTGTCGATCCACTGGACCAAACATTTGGAAAATAATTTTACACATTTACATAATTCTGCATGTTATTTCCTTCCAAACAAGCATCTAGACTTTACCTTGTTCTGGAGCAGAGATGTAAGTTGCTGTTGAGGAGAAGTAACACCAGATCCACAGAGACATTGCAGCAGGGAAGTGACATCCGATCCAGACAGCTGGCTCACTACTTGAGCACAGGGAACAGCCAGGCATGGCAAAATCTGGGAGAGATGGGTTGTAACAAAATTTGATTGAAACATATAAGAAATTGAGATTTGTAAAAGTCTAGTAAAGAATGGACACCTGATCTTGAGCATCTTTCTTGATGAGGAAGGGCAAGCTGTGTGCTGCAGTGGAAATCAATGACGTGCACTGCTGCAAAGGAAAGAAAGGGAGAATCCGTCCCACCAAGCGCTTTCCCTTTCTAATGCACATGATCTGGACAATCTGTTCCTCAGTTGCTCTGTGGACAAAGTTGAAAGAGGGATTAAGCAAACTGCATGTATCTAGTCAACAGAAAACCTAAACTAGTGTGTATAATACAATAATGTGTCCAATTTCAATGTGGAATTGTGTCATTTGTTTCTTTAATCCCTTCAAAGCACAGTCTGTTTTCACCTTCCTGACCAAGCCAACGTTTTTCAATTCTGACTAGCTTTATGTAGTGGTAATTCTGGAAAGCTTCATCGTAACCCAGTGATTCTGCAAATATTTAGGTTGATAAAAATAGCATTTAATTAAATTATCAAAACTGACATTTTGAAAAATTCACAATTTTTTAATTTTCAAACTTTTTTTTAGGGTATAAAAATTCAAAGAAAAGAAAAAGTCAACAAAATAATAAACGACATTTACCACATGTTTACTTTATCTCAGCATCATTTTTGAACCACTTTTTTGTAGCTAGGAAGTAAGACAGGTTAACAAATAGGGGGCTGAAGGAAGAAGAGCCAGATTGAGGTCTAACTCACCGAATATTCACCATTAAAAACATCAATAGGTAAAATGTTTCATACATGGTTATTTATGTTAATTCAGTCACTGGCTTATATTCAAGAGGCATATACAAACCTACCAGACTTTTCTCTATGCACTCGCATGAAAGCACATGGTTTTGTAGTATGCAAATAGGTACTCCCATATATAATACTTATGCTACCTGTTGAATCTCCAATTATTCTTTATACACATTTTTTTTATGTATCTAATTTCTATATACATTTTAAAGCGGTTTGCTGTGTGCTCCCTCACACAAGAGGCACCTGTTTGTCTTATTACTATATTTTTTGTTTTGGCCATTTAGTAAATTTATGTTTTTTATACTATTACGATTCCCCTGACCGCTGTCACCAATTGGTCAGGATTCCCACCGTGACCGTCACCCCTACGTCACGGATTGAGGTGACTTTAGGCCAACAGACGGCTATCACATGTGCAGGGGGCCTCATCTTAGTTATCCCTCCACTCCACGATGTGATGAAAAAACACACACAAGGCTATTGACCTCTTAGTTTACAGCAGGGGCTTATTCTAGGTATCCCACTGCTTTCAATATACCACGAACTGCAGGGATTTATGTATATCCCGCTTACAGTTCCACTTAACACTTGCAGTTCTCTGGCGCCCCCTTACTCTCAGGTCAGATTAGGTACTGCACCCTGGGTAATTAGTCGCCAGAAAGGCTGCCTGCTATGTACTGGCTATTGGGCACGCTGCAGCGACGCGATAACTACTCCCACTCAGGCAGGAACAATAATTATTAACCCCGCAGCCGCTTCAGCCTCACCCAAAAGTCTGCACACTATCGGCATCACTGCCACCAGCTTCGATTAAACGGGTCCGAAGCTAACCCAACACAACAGTAACAGTAGCGTATTTTCCCTTCAAGAGACTTAGGGTACGGTTTAGAACAGGAGAACGGACTAATATATAATATTATATCCCATAAAAAATTAGGCAGTGCTTTATCAAAAATATTTTATAAAGATGTTATAAATGAGACAATTGCAAATATGTACATGGGTAATTATAACATAAAGGGAATAAATGAGAAAAGTATCACTCACATGTTAAAAGCATGGCGGGCACCCCAGGCTAGTGCAGTTTCCATACATCCCAGTCCATGGGATGTACTCAGCTCTTCCAGGACAATAGGACAAGAAGTCCAGAAGAAGAAATCAAGCAGAGGCTCAGCTGGGGATGTGTGCAGCCAGTTATACTTTCAAGGCTGTGACATCACAGAAAGGCTGGCTTATCCAGACCCTCCTCTCTCTACATTCTGAGTACTTCAATCTTAAATTTATCTACTTGCTATAACTTTGCTACAAAACATGACAGAGTCAGACTCAACCTATCATTCATCTCGGATTAACGTGAGCATTCTAATGAGATCAAATATGTCCTATCTGGGATACATATTTACAGAGAAATCCCTACTTCTTTACCAGATGGAGTTAGAAGCCCGAGTCTCATGGGATGTGTAGATACACCGAGTGAGACTAAGAATATATATTTTCGTATTTCTAGCTTAAATCGTTTGCCTAATATCTAACAAAAACTAAACAAAGAATCTTTCATGAATTTTTGGAGCCACTTTTCCTTATAGCTGAACAAGAGCTTACACAGGAAATGCCAGTCGTAAATTCCATTCGGCAATAAAACCTCTCTTCCCCCATACTCTCAGAGAAGGAAAGCCAGGAATTTGCAGCTACAAACTGTTACTCCAATAAGGGGGGCTTAGCCCACGCAGGCTAGCAAGAGAACTACTTATGATATTTCATACCATATCGTGACACCTCCCCCTTTTGGTGTGCGCTAGGGAGGTAGAACCCGACGGTATGCCTCCATGGGCACCTCAGTAAGTTCACCCTGGCGGGAGAGTCCATCTGCATTCCCATGCTCCCTGCCCGTTTTGTGTTCAATGGTGAAGTCAAACTGCTGAAGGGCAAGGCTCCAGCGTAGCAACCTGCCGTTGGTTCCACACATGGCGTTTAGCCAGCGCAGAGGGTTGTGGTCGGTCACCACAGTGAAAGTGTGACCGTACAAGTAGGGCTGCAAGCGCTGCAGGGCCCAGACTATGGCCAGGCACTCCTTCTCGATTGTGGAGTAGGCCACTTCCCTCGGCAAAAGTTTCCGGCTCAGGTATAACACGGGGTGCTCTTGGTCCTCCGAGTCAACCTGGCTGAGCACAGCACCAAGGCCAAACTCGCTGGCGTCGGTCTGCACCAAGAACGGTCGACTGCTGTCGACTGCTTTCAACACAGGGGCGTTGCACAGTGCGGTTTTCAATGCCTGGAAGGCCCCCTCACAGCCATCTGTCCAGTTGACGATGTGGGGTAGCTTCTTCCTGGTGAGGTCCGTCAAAGGTTTTGCCAGGCTACTATAGTGCTGTACGAAGCGCCTATAGTACCCTGCAGTGCCCAAGAAGGACATCACCTGTTTTTTGGTCACGGGAGTGGGCCAGTTCACGATCACTCCCACTTTGTCAGGCTCTGGCTTCAGGGTGTTCCCGCCTACCCGGTGCCCCAGGTAGTGAACCTCCCTCATGCCCATCTGACACTTTCCCGGCTTGATAGTCAGTCCTGCTTGGTGAATCCGCCTGAGCACCTCCTCGAGATGCTGCAGGTGTTCCTCCCAGGAGAGACTGAAGATGGCAATGTCATCCAAGTACGCCACGGCGTACTTCTCCAGTCCCTGAAGCAGGAGGTTGACCATCCGCTGGAAAGTGGCAGGGGCATTCTTCATGCCGAAGGGCATGACCGTGGACTCGTACAGTCCAAAGGGTGTGATAAAGGCGGACTTCTCCTGCGCCTCGGGGCTCAGGGGAATCTGCCAGTATCCTCGACTCAGATCCATTATTGTTAGGTAATTTGCGCCAGCTAACTTCTCAAGCAGCTCCTCGATGCGCGGCATGGGGTGCGCGTCAGAGGCTGTGATGGCGTTGAGCCCCCTGTAGTCCACGCAGAACCGGGTGGTCCGGTCCTTTGGCACGAGAACTACAGGTGAGGCCCACGCACTCTTTGACCGTCGAATCACCCCCAGCTGTAACATCTCATCAATCTCTTGGCGCATAATCTGCTGCACCTGGTCAGAGATTCGATAGGGTGTTTGCCGTAGTGGGGCGTGATTCCCGGTGTCCACCTCGTGGACTGCTAACTCAGTCCTCCCAGGTCGGTTGGAGAACACGACCCGGAAAGGTTCCAGTGTGGTTTGCAACTGCACCCGCTGGGGTTCAGTTAACGAGGCGCTTACCTCCACATCCTCGATGGACCCATTGGTCTTGGCTTGGGCCAGCAAGTCCTGGAGGGTGTCTTCCTCACCGTCTTCGGGCAAGCTGCAGACCGGTAGGACGAAAGGTTCACGTTTGTGATGAGCCTTCATCATGTTGACGTGAAAGGCCTTTCGCCTACCCCGAGCGTGGTCAAGCGTGACCACGTAAGTGACCGGGTTGAGCTGTTGGTGGACGACGTACGGGCCCTCCCAAGCGGCCTGAAGCTTATCCGTTGGTACGGGGACCAGCACCCACACCTTTTGACCCACGTGGTAGGTCCGCTCCCGGGCGTTCTGGTCGTACCAGTGCTTCTGATCAGCCTGAGCCTGCGTCATGTTGTCATGCACCAACTGCGTCAAGGTCTGCATCTTGTCACGGAAGCGCATGACATACTCCACTATGGACACTTCAGAAGGGTTCGGCTCCTCTTCCCAGGATTCTCTTACCAACCCAAGGGGTCCCCGGACTCGCCTGCCGTACAGGAGCTCGAAGGGGGAGAACCCCGTCGAGGCCTGCGGAACCTCTCGGTAAGCGAACAGCAGGTGTGGGAGGTACCGCTCCCAGTCGCGCCCTTGGGTCTCAACCAGCATGCGTAGCATCTGTTTGAGGGTACCATTGAAGCGTTCACACAAGCCATTGGTCTGTGGGTGATACGCACTCGATACCAGGTGCTTCACCTGCATTCTCTTACAGAGAGCCTCCATTAGGCGAGACATAAATTGGGTCCCTTGATCAGTAAGCATTTCCCTGGGAAATCCGACACGTGAAAAGATAGCCAACAGGTCATCCGCCACCTTATCTGCCCTAGTTGACGACAGAGCTACTGCCTCTGGGTACCGGGTAGCATAGTCTACCACAGTAAGGATGTATTGCTTTCCAGAGCTGCTGGGGACGGCCAGCGGGCCCACAATGTCCACCGCGATCCTCTGGAAAGGCTCCTCTATTACTGGCAAAGGGATCAGGGGAGCCTTAATAGCAGGCCCCGCCTTCCCCACTCTTTGACAAGTGATACAGGAGCGGCAGTAGTTTGACACATCTGTCCCCATCTTAGGCCAATAGAAGTGTTGAGACAGCCGGGCCTTAGTTTTGCTGATCCCCAAGTGTCCAGCTAGCGGGATCTCATGGGCAATCCGCAACAACTCACCCCGGAATTGCTGTGGGACGACCAGCTGTCTTTCCCTCAACCACTCCTTTTGTGATTCTCCGGGTACTGTCTCCCGGTACAACCTTCCTTGTTCCCAGAACACCTTCTCCTTATCAGTCTCGGAGAAGCGCGTCCCGGCGTTTTGTCTCAAACTCTCTAGGCTCGCATCTGTGCGCAGAGCAGCCTGAAACTCCTGGCTAGGGGAAGCCAAAAGCGACGTCAGGGTCCCTTCCCCACGGGAACCCTCTTGGACCTGCTCTGGGTCCACCTCTGGTTCAGTCACAGTGATGACTGAGGAGGGTCCGGAAGGCAGACAGTTATCTGCGCTCCGGGAACTCTGACTGCGGGTGACAGCAGCTACGTAGGCTGTCTCCCCGGGGGTTTCTACAGTCCCATCAGCCGGCGCTGCTATGGGCTCTACCTCCCCATCCACCCCCAACACTCCAGGGGCAGTGCTACTTATGGGCCAGTTACCTTCCTCGGTGGCACTGGTCACTTTCATGGTATCACCTTCCTCACGGTTCCCATGCATCTCCCCATTTCCTGTAGCACCGACACTTGCCCCTGTTAGGGGTTCCTCAGCCGTCTCACTCCGCAGAGCGACGTGGCTGGGCACGCCTGTACCTATGGACACATTAACCTTCACAGAAAAATCATTATCAGGTTCAGCTGGCACAGGTACAACATTTTCACCATCAATCCTAGGGAAAAAATGGTTATTAGATGCATCATTACAAGATAAAGCATGGTCAGGTAACACATGCGATCTCCCATCATCATCATCAGGGTTAACTTTACCCTCATTAGTAGATTGGGGAGGGGTATCAGGGACGTAGTATGCAAACATCCTCCCCAAATCAGTCCCCAACAAAACATCAGTGGGCAAATTATCCGACAGCCCCACTTCCTTCACCTCGCTCCCAGCACCCCAATCAATAAAAACCCGGGCCATCGGTAAGGGACAGCGGATGCCCCCAATCCCAGTGACAGTTAGGGTTTTCCCCGGAATGATTTCTTCAGGGGCCGCCAGTTCGGGTCGGATGAGGGTTCGTTCAGCCCCGGTGTCCTTGAGGCCTGTAGCAACATGGCCTCCCACAGTGACGTGCTGTACATTGTCACACACCCTCCCAACCACACCACCCACCAAAAGAACTGCTGCATTAGGCCCTGGGGCCTTGGCTGGGGTGTTCTTCTGCTTGGCTGGGCAGTAGGTACTGATATGACCAGTCTGATTGCAGGTGAAACACTTGGGGGGTTCGGTGGTAGGTCTGGTGTTGTTGGCCACAGGGCCAGGACCTCTGGTGTGTTGGCTGGCAGGGGTACTGGCGTTGGTTGCAGGCTTACCCCCTCTCGCAGCCATGGTTGCCAAATAAAAGATAGGATAGAAAAACGAAGAGAAAGGGAAGGGATAATTACCAGTACGCAATTGTCTCACAACTAAAAAGCACTGAGTTCGTTCTCCAAACTTATTTGCGCAGAGTCCTCGCAAGAACTTTCTGCAAGTTTTTAGTGAGAGGAATGATTACTCAAACCAAATCACTAATGCTCTAAGATATCCCACCGCCTTGCCACCAGTTGTCACGATTCCCCTGACCGCTGTCACCAATTGGTCAGGATTCCCACCGTGACCGTCACCCCTACGTCACGGATTGAGGTGACTTTAGGCCAACAGACGGCTATCACATGTGCAGGGGGGCTTATCTTAGTTATCCCTCCACTCCACGATGTGATGAAAAAACACACACAAGGCTATTGACCTCTTAGTTTACAGCAGGGGCTTATTCTAGGTATCCCACTGCTTTCAATATACCACGAACTGCAGGGATTTATGTATATCCCGCTTACAGTTCCACTTAACACTTGCAGTTCTCTGGCGCCCCCTTACTCTCAGGTCAGATTAGGTACTGCACCCTGGGTAATTAGTCGCCAGAAAGGCTGCCTGCTATGTACTGGCTATTGGGCACGCTGCAGCGACGCGATAACTACTCCCACTCAGGCAGGAACAATAATTATTAACCCCGCAGCCGCTTCAGCCTCACCCAAAAGTCTGCACACTATCGGCATCACTGCCACCAGCTTCGATTAAACGGGTCCGAAGCTAACCCAACACAACAGTAACAGTAGCGTATTTTCCCTTCAAGAGACTTAGGGTACGGTTTAGAACAGGAGAACGGACTAATATATAATATTATATCCCATAAAAAATTAGGCAGTGCTTTATCAAAAATATTTTATAAAGATGTTATAAATGAGACAATTGCAAATATGTACATGGGTAATTATAACATAAAGGGAATAAATGAGAAAAGTATCACTCACATGTTAAAAGCATGGCGGGCACCCCAGGCTAGTGCAGTTTCCATACATCCCAGTCCATGGGATGTACTCAGCTCTTCCAGGACAATAGGACAAGAAGTCCAGAAGAAGAAATCAAGCAGAGGCTCAGCTGGGGATGTGTGCAGCCAGTTATACTTTCAAGGCTGTGACATCACAGAAAGGCTGGCTTATCCAGACCCTCCTCTCTCTACATTCTGAGTACTTCAATCTTAAATTTATCTACTTGCTATAACTTTGCTACAAAACATGACAGAGTCAGACTCAACCTATCATTCATCTCGGATTAACGTGAGCATTCTAATGAGATCAAATATGTCCTATCTGGGATACATATTTACAGAGAAATCCCTACTTCTTTACCAGATGGAGTTAGAAGCCCGAGTCTCATGGGATGTGTAGATACACCGAGTGAGACTAAGAATATATATTTTCGTATTTCTAGCTTAAATCGTTTGCCTAATATCTAACAAAAACTAAACAAAGAATCTTTCATGAATTTTTGGAGCCACTTTTCCTTATAGCTGAACAAGAGCTTACACAGGAAATGCCAGTCGTAAATTCCATTCGGCAATAAAACCTCTCTTCCCCCATACTCTCAGAGAAGGAAAGCCAGGAATTTGCAGCTACAAACTGTTACTCCAAGAAGGGGGGCTTAGCCCACGCAGGCTAGCAAGAGAACTACTTATGATATTTCATACCATATTGTGACATATACATAAAATTGTTGAAGTGGTAAATTATGTAGGCCCTTTCCTTGTTGGATAAAATAGAGGTCATATTTTTATTAGGTTAAAAAATTAGCAGGAATTTTTCATTTTTCCAAAGTGACTGAGGGTCCGGTCCGATAAGTAAAAAAAACAAAAAAAACCAAAACAGACTATTGTAAAAATGGCACCACTCACAATATTCAAAGCTGCATTCACAAAGTTTGTTAACCCTTGAGCTGTTTTACAGGAATTACAGCAAATTGAAAGAAAATAAAAAAAAGTTACGTTTATCGCTAAAATGTTACTTTAGCTCCAAATTTTTCATTTTCATAACAGTAACTGTAGAAATTGGACCACTCAATTTGTTACGCAATTTTTCCAAAGTACATGGATACCCCACATGTGGGGGAAAACTACTGTTTGAAAGCAGAGCTTGGAAGGGAAGAAGTGTGATTTGATGTTTCAAGTGCAGATTTGGCCAGAATAGACTTTGGACACCATGATGCATTTGAAGAGCCCCCGAGGTGCCAAAACAACAGGATTCAACCCCCACAAGTGGAAAGTAAACCCCTCAAGGAATTTATAGGTGCTGTGATTATTTTGAACCCATTGATTCACAGAATTGTACCACATGGAACATAAAAATGAAATATGTTTTTTCCACAAAAACGTTGCTTTAGTCCCATATTTTTCATTATCACAACGATAATAAGAGAAAATGGACCAACCAATTTGTTGTGAAATTTCTTTTGAGTACGCCAATGACCCATATGTGGGTCAAACTACTGTTTGAGCACACGGGAGGGCTCGGAAGGGAATGAGCGCCATTTGACTTTTGGAGCACAGATTTGGTAGTATTAAACTGTGGGTACCAAGTAGCATTTAAAAAGAGTCGCTAGGATTATAAAACAGCAGAAACCTGCCACAAGTGACCAAAGTTTGGAATCTAAACCTCTTGAATTCGTCTAGTGGGGTGTATTGTGCATTTTTCCCCCACTAAAGTGTTGTTTTAGCCCCAGAATTTCAAAAGGGCTAATAGAAGAAAATAGACCAAACAATTTGTTATGCAATTTCTCCTGAGTATACCAATACCCCATATGTGGGCGGAAACTACTTTTCAGATACAATGGAAAGCTCAGAAGGGAAGCAGCACCATATTGAAATTCAGAATTTGCTTGAATGGTTTGCAGGTGCCATGACCCATTAGAAGAGCCCCTGAGGTGCCCTAGTGATGCAGTGAGGATACATGTGTCACAGAATTTTATACCATTGAGGCATTACAAAACCACGACAACGGTATCTAAATCAGGGGTGTCAAACTGCATTCCTCGAGGGCCGCAAACCATGCGTGTTTTCAAGATTTCCTTAGCTTTGCACAAGGTGCTGCAATCATTGTGTGTAGGTGATTAAATTATCACCTGTGCAGTACAAGGAAATCCTGAAAACATGACCTGTTTGCAGCCCTCGAGGAATGCAGTTTGACACCCCTGATCTAAATGGTTAAAATACTTGCGCAATCATAATATCGGATGTTGAAAGACACAAACAGGAACAAATTAATGGAGTCAGAACAGATAAAGATGGAAAGAGTACAAAGAGCACCTCTACAATAACAAATTGGTACAGAAAGAAAGACTGGAAATGATAAAGAGCCAAACATCCAGAAAGACTAAAGGTACCTTCACACTAAACGACGCTGCAGCTGTTTGGTCGCTGGAGAGCTGTCACACAGACAGCTCTCCAGCGACCAACGATGCTGGTAACCAGGGTAAACATCGGGTTACTAAGCGCGGCCCTACACTTAGTAACCCGATGTTTACCCTGGTTACTAGCGAAGACATCGCTGAATCGGTGTCACACGCCGATTCAGCGATGTCAGCGGGAGAGCCAGCGACCAAATAAAGTTCTGGCCTTCTAGCCCCGACCAACGACATCACAGCAGGATTCTGATCGCTGCTGCGTGTCAAACTGAACGGTATCGCTAGCGAGGATGCTGCAACGTCACGGATCGCTAGCTATATCGTTTAGTGTGAAGGTACCTTAAGTCGCTGCTGAGATAAAGGTTCTGTCAAACAACAAATCGCCTGAATGTGACAAAATTCCAATAGTGCCTTCTGAAGCAGCAGTTGATGTCATCACACATTTGTGTCAGATATGGACAACTGGTAAATGGCCCAAGGACTGGACAAGTTCCATGTTTATTCCTATTTCGAAGGAGGGAGATGCTACCGACTGCAGAACCTATCAGACTATTGCGCTCATACATCATGCCAGCAAAATACTACTGAAGATCCTACAATAACCTTTACATTGACCAAGAAGCAACAGTCTGAACAGAACACGGCAACATAACATGGTTCAAAGTAGAGCAAGGCTTGAGACAAGGCTACATCCCATCACCATTTCTCTTCAATTTTTATGCAGAAGCTATATTTAGGAAGGCAGGACTTGCCGAAAAAGAAGAAAGAAAGAATTATTAACAATCTTAAATACACAGACGATACAACGTTGATAGCAACAAGTGTATATAGAAAGAAGGACTTATTATAGAGGGTCAAGATGAAAGTTCAAACATGGGACTGCTGCTCAACACAAACATGACAAAGATATTGATTACTGCCAGGCTAGACTGGGACACATTTGTGATGGACGGCAGCAAACTGGAAGTTGTAAAAGACATCAACCTAGTCGGATCGATGATAACTAGTGTTGAGCATTCCGATGCCGCAAGTATCGGCCGATATTTGCGGTATCGGAATTCCGATACGGATTTCCGATACGGATTTCCGATACTCACCGCGTATCGGATACCGGAATCGGAAGTTCCCAGAATTCAAACTGCACGCAGCAGCCAATGAGGAATGAATGGAAGTGTGGGCACATCCTGTTTAGCATGGTGGGCATGTAACTACTGGCAAGGCTGTGATTGGCTGCTGAAATGATGTCATGATGCACTATAAAAAACGCTTGCCGCCATTTTGCGCTCACTCTGCTGTGATTTCAGTTAGGGACAGGACGCTGTGTTCTAACTGAGGGCCAGTTGAGATAGTGAATTGCTTCATTGCGCTTTTCCCAGGCTAATTTAGCAACCGCTGTGTTCACTGTTCACCTTGCTCTTGCCTTGCAGCGCTGTTTTAACAGCGGTCTGCAAGGTCTCTCGTGTATGTGTGAGTGCAGCTCACTCTGTAGTCTGTGTACAGCCATAGCCGGTTGTATTCAGCTCAGGGGGGGTTCACACTGCCTCATACAGTTCTATCCATTGTCCTTTCTTGCTCATAGTGCAGCCTGCTGCACATTTTTTCTCAAATTTCCTATTAGTGGCTTTCCACCCGTCTCCAGCTAAATTGTGGAAAAACACTACACAGGATAACCTAGAGGAGTATTTTTGGGCCTTGCAGCGCCGTTTACAGCTGTCTGCACGGTCTCCGTGTGAGTGAAACTCGCTCTGTAGCTCGATCTGCCCCCCCCCAAAAAAAAAGTAATGTTCACCAAACACCACTTAACCCTTGTGTAGGCCACATTTTGTCATTAATAAAGTCTAGTCCACACTTTAGAAAATTAGTGTTTCTTACACCTGTTAGGAGCATTTCAGGAATAAGCACACTAAGGCCTTAATACTTTTCTGCTTATCTTTATCTGTGAACCAAGATGAAGAGGGCAGGGAGTAAGGCACGTAGGCGTGGAGCAGGGAGAGGACGTGATTCTGTGCCTGCTGCGGGCACCGGTGACTCATCATCACCCAGTTTCAGCAGGGAACAGTCCTTCATGCGCAGCTTTGTCGGAGAGCGCCGTGCACCGCTGCTGCGTGAAGATCAAATTGAAGCCGTTGTCGGATGGATGGCAGCTAACGCATCGGCATCGACTTCAATTAGTGCCACATCCTCTCAGGCACAGACCACTGGAGACCAGCCATCTGTCTCTTCACCACCTGCCAAATTGGCCAGGCAGTCAGAGAGCCCAGGACAGGAGCCGTCTACTTCTGTTCTCTGAATCTCTTGGCTTGGAAACAGGGGGCCAGCCAAGCAGCATTGGAGAAATGGAAGAAGAGGCAGTGTGCAGTGATGCCCAAAAGCTTTATCTCTCTGACTCTGAAGAGGCGGGTGGGCCAGTGCCTCCGGTGACCACAGCACAGTACACATCTGATGATGAAACTCAGGTGCCGCTTTCTGGTGCGTACTGTGCTGCCGAGACTACCCAGGAGGAGCAGTTGGTGGCAGAGGGTAGTGGAGATGAGGTCCTTGACCCATCGTGGCGTGAGGAACAGGAAGGTGGTGGGAGCAGCTCTGAGGAAGAGATTCCCCAAACGGGCCAAAGAGGGAGAGGGAGGGGTAAGACTGCGGAGCCTGTAGCCTCCACTTTGGCACCCGTTAGGAGCCTGTCTCTTTCCAAAGCCAAAAAGGGCGCTCCCAAGACTTGCAGTGCCTGGTCCTTTTTTGACACAGTTGCAAATGACATTTGTTTTGTAAAATGCAAGCTGTGTCATCAGAAAGTCAAAAGAGGGAAAAGTGTCAGCAACCTCAATACCACAAATATGTGGAAACATGTGCGGACCAGGCACGCAGTGGAGTTACAAAAACACACTGAAGACCTAGGCCAACCAACAGCGGCAGCTACCACCTCTTCAGCTCGTGTTGCCTCTTCCTTCAGCTCACACACAGCTGGTTCGGCTTCCTCCCAGGATTGCCATGAAAGAACCTCTGGCACTGTTGTCCAGAGACCTAGTGTAATTCCACCCACAGCACCACGTTCCCAGTCATCCTCACACTCCCAGCCTAGTCTACAGCCATCGGTAGTACAGGCATGGGAGAAAAGGCAGGCATTCTCGGCAAACCACCCCCGAGCACAGGCTCTGAATGCAGGCATTGCCAAACTTCTGTCACTGGAAATGCTCTCATTCAGGCTGGTGGAGACTGACAGCTTCCGTGACTTGTTGGCATTGGCAGTCCCACAGTACAAGGCGCCCAGCCGCTTTTACTTCGGCAGGCAAGCCGTCCCTGCCCAGCACAAGCATGTGGAGGGACACATAAAACACGCGCTACTGAACGCTGTCAGTAGCAAGGTCCACCTCACCACCGATGCGTGGACCAGTCAACATGGACGGGGCGATACCTTTCCCTCACTGCCCATTGGGTTAATGTTGTCGAGCCGGGTACAGATCGTGCGAGTGGCGCAGGACGTGTCCTGCCCACTCCAAGGATTGCAGGAATCCAGTCTGTACGCATTGACTCCTCCTCATACACAAGTTCCTCAGAATCATCGCTGCAGGAGCTGTCACAGTCCACCTCCACATGGACCCGTGAACGTTTACCTGTTACGACCGACATGAGCACAGCCGTGGCAAAACGTCAACAGGCCGTCTTGAAATTAGTTTCTTTGGGGAATCGAAGCCACACAGCGCAGGAGCTCTGGAATGCCATCAAGCAGGAGAGCGATGTGTGGTTTGTGCCAGCGAATCTCCAGCCAGGCATGGTAGTGTGTGACAATGGCCGAAATGTGGTGGCAGCTTTGGCCCTTGGCAACCTCACTCACATCCCATGTCTGGCACATGTGCTCAATTCGGTTGTGCACTTCTGCACAAGGCCCGCCTAGAGTGTGCTCACTTGCGGCGTTCCAGCTTGGCAAGATCCCGCATTGCTGCTCTGCAGTGCCGATTTCGCCTTCCGGAACATCGCATCATATGTGACCTACCTATCAGGTGGAATTCCACATTACATATGTTGGCGCGGTTGTGTGAGCAGCAGCAAGCAGTAACGGAGTATCAGCTGCATCAGGCGCAAAGAAGTCGCAGTCAGCGCCGATCAGACTTCACAACCACAGAGTGGGCCACTATGAAGGACGTCTGCCAGGTTTTGCATCCTTTCGATTATTCCACGCGGATGGCAAGTGCAGATGATGCACTAGTCAGCATGACTGTCCCCTTATCTGCCTGCTTCAACAAACACTGCAAGCGTTAAGGGATGATGTTGCGGAAGAGGTGGAGGATGAGGAGTCACCTTTTCCATCAGCTTCTGGAGAGTCAGCGCCACGTGGTTCCTCACAAAGGGGTAGGCAGGGGACACTTTGTGAGGAGGATGAGGAGGAGTCAATGGAGGAGGAAGAGCTCCGTCCAGAGGAGGGAGTTACACAATTGTCCAGTGGTCAGTGTGTACAGTGAGGGTGGGGTGATGAAGAGCGGGCAGAGATCATGTCTCAAGCAGGGGACAGCGTTTCTGGGCCAGTTGGCAGCACATGGTTGATTTCATGTTGCAGTGCCTGAGAGACGACCGCTGCATCGACCACATTCTCAACATGCCTGATTATTGGGTGTACACCATCCTCGATCCTCGCTACCGGGACAACGTCCAAAACCTCATCCCAGCGTTGACACACTGGTGAATTCCATCATCTTCTCCAGTCCAACTGAGAGGAGTGCTGCTAGTGCTTTACAAAGCAACTCAGTGCGTCGAGGCAGTGGAGGAGGCTAAGCACAAAGAGGGAGCAGAAGCAGTGCCTCTGCTCAAGGCAAGACCAGTATGGCCCAACTGTGACAAACTTTTGTGTGCCCTCCCCAAATGTCTACACCATCACCGGCGGCTCCAGTCAGCAGGGGGCAACGGTTCCGTCAGATGGTGACAGACTACATGTCTTGCCCTCTTACTGTACTCCCAGACAGCTCTTCCCCTTTCAAGTTTTGGGATACCTGGCCAGAGCTAAGCCAGTATGCATTGGAGGTGCTGGCTTGCCCTGCGGCTAGTGTCTTATCGGAACGTGTCTTTAGTGCCGCAGGTGGTGTACTAACAGACCGTCGCATGCGACTATCCTCCGATAACGTTGACCGGCTTACTTTTCTGAAAATGAACCAGGCCTGGATCTCGCAGGAATTTGCAACTCCTCTGCCTGATTAAGTAATTGGGTGTCATCCAGGTCTCCTGATGTGTTCATCTTTCTACCACCTGAACTGTAATTCCTGGGCTCCAACACCGCCAGTTGCGGCTCAGAAGTGCAGGCTGCACAGTCAAAACATACGACCCAGTGTTATTGGGTTTCAGTAAAGTCAGCTGATCCCCAGCTGTGTAGCCGGCAATGTGTCCTGCAACCGCCACGCTGGCACAACAACCTAAATGTAAGGGAACCTGTCCCCCCCCCCCCCCGGCGTTTGTTACTGAAAGAGCCACCTTGTGCAGCAGTAATGCTGCACAAGGAAAAGGTAGCTCTTTCAGTTTAGCTCCTTGCACACGCAGAACTTAACACTTATAAAATGTGTTCACTGATACCGTTATACCGTCCCGGAGGTGGGACTTTCCTTCGTAATGTGACGCAGCACAGCCGTCATTCCTACCCCCTTGGTGCCGTGCGCTGCCTCCTCAGCGTTGTTTTAAGCTGTCACGGAGCCTGCGCTGTTCTGTTATCCCTTGGCCATGCCCAATTTGCGCTGCCTGTCTTCTGACATAATTTGGTGTCAGGCTGGCTGCGCCTGTGCGGCCGCGCTGCCCGAGATCCCGCCTCACAGTGTCTTCTGATTTAATCACACTGCGGGCCTGGGATCCATGGGCATACGCAGTGCATATCTTCCCCTCAGGCTCTCGCTCATCTCCCTCCGCCTTCTTCAGACTGTGCGCCGTCAGCTGATCCCTAATAGCATGCCAAGGTCGTGACGCCACACAGTCTGAAGAAGAGGGAAGGAGGGGAGTGAGAGGCGAGGATATGCACTGCGCATGCCCATGGATCCCAGGCCCGCAGTGGGATTACATTAGACGACACTGCGAGGTGGGATCTCGGGCAGCGTGGACGCACAGGCACTGCCAGCCTGACACCTAAATGATGTCAGAAGACGGGCACCGCTAAGTGTGCATGGCCAAGGGATAACATAACAGCGCAGGCTCCGTGACAGCTTAAAACAACGCTGATGAGGCGGCGCACGGCACCAAGGGGATAGGAATGACAGCTGTGCTGCGTCCCATTACGAAGGAAATTCACATCTCCGGGACGGTTTTACGGTATCAGGGGACACATTTTATAAGTGTTTACTTCTGTGTTTGCAAGGAGCATAATTAAGAGAGCAACCTTTTCCTTTTGCATCCTTAGTGCTGCACAAGATGGCTCTTTCAGCTACAAACGCCTTGGGTGGGGGCTAAAGGTTCCCTTTCAACTTGCTACAATCAGGCTTCGGCCTACACTCTGTTCCTCTGCTACTCGTGCTGTCCCTGGGCTCTAACACTGCCAGTTGGTGCCTGGAAGTGCTGTCCGCACAGTCAACAGTCGCTCCTCTGTTATTGGGGTTCAGTAACGCCAGCTGATCCCCAGCTGTGTGTGCGGCAATACCTCCAATCTGCTCATCCTGCTGTCCCTGGGCTCTAACACCGCCAGTTGGTGCCTGGAAGTGCTGTCCGCACAGTCAACAGTCGCTCCTCTGTGATTGGGGTTCAGTAACGTCAGCTGATCCCCAGCTGTGTATCCGGCAACGTGTCATGCGACCGCCACGCTGGCACAACTAAAATGTAAGGGAACCTGTCCCCCCCCTTAGGCGTTTGTTACTGAAAGAGCCACCTTGTGCAGCACTAATACTGCACAAGGAAAAGGTGGCTCTTGAAATTATGCTCCTTGGAAACGCTGAACTACACACTCATGTAATGTGTCCCCTCACACCGTCAAACCGTCCCGGAGGTGGGACTTTCCATTGTAATGTGACGCAGCACAGCCGTCATTCCTACCCCCTTGGCTCTGTGCGCCGCCTCCTTAGCGATGTTTGATTCTGTCACAGACCCTGCGCTGTTATGTTATCCCTTGGCCATGCAGTTTGCGCTGCCCGTCCTCTGACATCATTTGTTGTCGGCCTGGCTGCGCCTGTGCGTCCACGCTGCCCGAAATCCCACCTCGCAGTGTCGTCTAATGTGATCCCACAGTGGGCCTGGGATCCATGGCCATGCGCAGTGCATATACTCGCCTCTCTCCCCTTCTTCCCGCTTCTTCAGACTAGGCGGCGTCAGCTGATCCCTAATAGCATGCCACGGCCGTGACGCCGCACAGTCTGAAGAAGCAGGAAGGAGGGGAGTGAGAGGCGATGATATGCACTGCGCATGCCCATGGATCCCAGGCCCGCAGTGGGATTACATTAGATGACACTGCGAGGTTGGATCTCGGGCAGCTTGGACGCACAGGCACTGCCAGCCTGACACCTAAATGATGTCAGAAGACGGGCACCGCAAAGTGTGCATGGCCAAGGGATAACATTACAGCGCAGGCTCCGTGACAGAATCAAACAACGCTGAGGAGTCGGCGCACGGCACCAAGGGGGTTGGAATGACGGCTGTGCTGTGTCACATTACAAAGGAAACTCCCACCTCCGGGACGGTTTAACGGTGTGAGGGGACACATTATATGAGTGTGTAGTTCAGCGTTTGCAAGGAGTATAATTTAAAGAGCCACCTTTTTGCTTTTGCAGTATTACTGCTGTACAAGATGGCTCTTTCAGCAACAAATGCCTGGGGAGGGGGAGTTAAAGGTTCCCTTTCAACTTGCTCCAGTGCAGGCTTCGGCCTACACTCTCCTCCTCCTGCTGACCCTGGGCTCTAACACCGCCAGTTGGTGCCCGGAAGTGCTGGCTGCACAGAGAAAAACACCAGCCAATGTGTCAGTGGGGTTCAGCAACGCCAGCTGTTCCCCTGCTGTGTAGCCGGCAACGTGTCCAGCACAAGCCATGCTGGCACAACAGACCAAAAGCTGCCACCAGTGCAGGCTTCAGCCTACAATCTGCTCCTCTCCTCCTCCTGCTGACCCTGGGCTCTAACACCGCCAGTTTTTGCCCGGAAGTGCTAGCTGCACAGAGAAAAACACCAGCCAATGTGTCAGTGGGGTTCAGCAACGCCAGCTGTTCCCCTGCTGTGTAGCCGGCAACGTGTCCTGCAAACGCCACGCAGACACAAAGCTGCCTCCAGTGCAGGCTTCGGCCTACACTCTGCTCCTCTCCTCCTGACCCTGGGCTCTAAAACCGCCAGTTTTTGCCCGGAAGTGCTAGCTGCACAGAGAAAAACACCAGCCAATGTGTCAGTGGGGTTCAGCAACGCCAGCTGTTCCCCTGCTGTGTAGCCGGCAACGTGTCCTGCAAACGCCACGCAAGCACCTGAACTGAAATTAAAGGGACCCTGCCCCCCCCACAGGCGTTTGTATGTATAACAGCCACCTTGTACAGCGGTAATGCTGCATTTGTACAAGGTGGCTCACTTTTTCTCCATGCACACGTCGAACAACACGTACAAAATGTGTCTCATTAGAGACCATTACATTGTCCCTGAGGGGTGACTTTCCTTTTTAAATGACACGCAGCACCCCCCTTGGTAGCGCTGGCCGTCTTCTCACATCAGTGGTTGGCTGGCTGTGCCTGTGCGTCCGCCCTGGCCGACACAACGCCCCTCGTTGTCTGATATATTTTGACAGAGAGGGTGTGATTGATGGGCATGTGCAGTGCATATCTTCGCCTGTCTTCACTCATCTACTTCCGCCTTCTTCAGACTGTGCGGCCTCATGGCCGCGGCATGCGATAAGGGATCAGCTGAGGCCGCCCAGTCTGAAGCAGGTGTAAGGACATGAGTGAGAGGCGAACATATTTACTGCGCAAGGCCACGAATCCCAGCCCCGCAGTGTGACTTTATGAAAAGACACTGCGGGTCTGGGATTCCTGGCCATCGCTAACCGCAGCGGCCGACATAAAATGAGGTGAGAAGACAGGCAGCGCTCACAGCGCATGGCCAAGGGAAAACAAAAGAGCGCAGACTCCTGTACAGCAAATAACAACGCTTAATAGTCTGCGCCCAGCTCCTAGGTGTAAATTTTGACACCTGTACTGCGTGTCCTTAAAAAGGCAAGTCACGCCTCCAATACAGTTTGACTGTATAATGGGCTAAATTGTGTATGTGTTTTATTCAGCGTGTGCAAGTAGAAAAATTCATAGAGCAACCTTTTACTTGTGCAGCATTAATGCTGCACAAGGTGTGGCTCTTGTAGTTTGTAACACCTGAGGGGGGGTTAAAGGTTACCTTTGAAATTGGTTCTACTAGGCTTCGGCCTACACTCTGCTCCTCCGGCTGACCCTGGGCTCTAACACCGCCAGTTGGTGCCCGGAAGTGCTGGCTGCACAGATAAAAACACCCGCCATTGTGTCAGTGGGGTTCAGCAACGCCAGCTGTTCCCCTGCTGTGTAGCCGGCAACGTGTCCTGCAAGTGCAACGCAGACACAAAGCTGCCTCCAGTGCAGGCTTCGGCCTACACTATGCTCCCCCTGCTTATCCTTTGCTCCAACACAGCTAGTTGTGGCTCTAGGAAGACAATTCTTGAATAGGTCCAAATCCGGGTTCCAGTACCGTCAGCTGGTTCTCGGCAGTGTCTTTGTCACGGGTACTCCCTCGTGCCCAGCCTGGGTCCAGCACCGTCAGCTGGTTCCGGGTAGTGTCAAGGTCACTTAGACTCCAATACGTTGTCCCGTCGTGTTGCGGTCGGGTTAGCCAACTCCATGGTGCCTCCAGTTTAGGAGCTTCCTATGTGGGCTGCGGGAATTGGCAATCAAGGCTGATTCTGTAGTGCCAGTAGGCCAAGCTCCCCCTGTAGGACTGTTGGTGTTCGGTAACTGCGGCAGCCTCGCGGCCTAGCTGTTCTCTCCTCTCCTGTGGGCCTTCTGGTCCACATCCTGGTTCCAGCACAGTCAGCTGGTTCCGGGCAGAGCCTTTGGCTTAGGCGCCTCCTTCTGTGTATCCGAGTTCCGCCAACGCCAGGCGGTCCTTGGTAGTGCTTTTAAGCGCGGGTACCTACAGCTTTGTAACAGTGTTCCAGCACCGTCAGCTGGTCCTTGGTAGTGCCATTGGCTCTTGCACAGTTGGCCAACGCATCCGGGTTCCAGTACCGTCAGCTGGTTCTCGGCAGTGTCTTTTGCTCTTGTACCTTCTGCTCCCCATCCTGGTTCCAGTACCGTCAGCTGGTTCCGGGCAGAACCTTTGGCTTAGGTGCCTCCTTCTGGGTATCCGAGTTCCACCAACGTCAGGTGGTCCTTGGTAGTGCTTTCAGGCACGGGTACCTCCTGCTTAGTAACCGGGTTCCAGTAACGTCAGCTGGTCCTCGGTAGTTCCATTGGCTCTTGGACCTTCGGCTACCCATCCGGGTTCCAGTACCGTCAGCTGGTTCTCGGCAGTGTCTTTTGCTCTTGTACCTTCTGCTCCCCATCCTGGTTCCAGTAACATCAGCTGGTTCCGGGCAGAGCCTTTGGCTTAGGTGCCTCCTTCTGGGTATCCGAGTTCCACCAACGTCAGGTGGTCCTTGGTAGTGCTTTTTAGCACGGGTACCTTCTGCTTAGTAACCGGGTTCCAGTAACGTCAGCTGGTCCTCGGTAGTTCCATTGGCTCTTGGACCTTCGGGTAGCCATCCGAGTTCCAGTTCCATCAGCTGGTTCTCGGCATTTTCTCAGCCTTCTTGTACCTTCTGCTACATTTCCAAGTTCAAGACCCTAAAGACGACGACCCGGAAGACCACCCCTAAGATGACGACACCAGAGACGACAACCACTGAGATAACGACGACCCTGGAGACGACGACCCTAAAGACCACCCCGACGACGACCCTGGAGACGACGACCCTGGAGACGACAACCCTGGAGACGACAACCCTGGAGACGACAACCCTGGAGACGACAACCCTGGAGACGACAACC
Organism: Ranitomeya imitator; assembly: GCF_032444005.1. Lineage (NCBI taxonomy): Eukaryota > Metazoa > Chordata > Amphibia > Anura > Dendrobatidae > Ranitomeya > Ranitomeya imitator. The sequence goes on from NC_091283.1 coordinate 658,537,997, forward strand.
CTGGAGACGACAACCCTGGAGACGACAACCCTGGAGACGACAACCCTGGAGACGACAACCCTGGAGACGACAACCCTGGAGACGACAACCCTGGAGACGACAACCCTGGAGACGACAACCCTGGAGACGACAACCCTGGAAGACCGAGAAGCAGAATAACAAGAGGCTGCAGAACAAAGAGCAGAAGAACATTAAGCATAACACTTAATATCAGAGCAAAAGATATCTAAATTATATGCAGAAGAAGACTAAGCAGTGTATGGGGGTGAGTCCGTTCCTCCTCATGGTGCCCCTGGATAAAGCGTGATGCTGCAGGCCAAACTGAACGCGGACAAATGTAACTTTTGTGACAGGCAGAACGGAAGGTGTAATCTTCAAACTTTTATAGATAACAACTACGGGAATGCCTGTCACAAATGAGAATATGATGAAGAAGTAGAATAGGAAGAATAATAATAGTTGAATAAAATGAATATGAAGAATGTAATCAAAAAAAAAATTAGGTAGAAGATGAAGAAGAAGATGAATAAGGTGAAGAAGAAGTTGATGTCAAAGATGCTGATGAAGATGAAAGTGTGGGAAAAGTAAAAAAAAAGGGCGTGGAATAGTGAAACATCAATATCTGACAAAATAAAAAAAATCTTAACATAGTCAATATCTTTGTAACTCCGAACGTCTTAAAAAAAAAAAAAAAAAAATTCCTGCTATTCTATTTGATTGGGCTAAACCTCTATGCCTTTAATGTCTCCGCCACCTCCCCAAATACATCCTGCATTATTCTTAGTTGTTTTCCTTCATGTAGAATGAACCTACAAGGAAAGAAAGGGTTTATTTTAATTCCGATATTTTGGTCCCATTGACTAGCATTGGGATTGGGTATCGGTAATATCCGATATTTTTTGAATATCGGAAGGTATCGCTCAACACTAATGATAACTCAAGATACAGCGATGACATCATAAGTTACCAGGATAATAGCTATGGGCAAATCAACAATGAAGTGACTGGGCAAGGTCTTAAAAATGAAGTGGGGATGAAGATATGGCTCATACATAGTTTGGCCTTTTTCGGTGGTAACATACGGATGTAAAACCTATGACTGTAAAGAACCAAGCCAGAAGAATCGATGTCTTCAAAATGAGGTTCTGGAGAATGATTTTATCAATACGATGGATGGCAAGAATAATGAAAAAAAAAAAAATCAATTTTGCAACAAATCAAGCCAGACATGTCACTCGAAGCAAGGATCATCAATCTACAACTTGACTACTTTAGACAAATCATAGGAAGAGAGCAATCAGTGGAGAAAGACCTAATGGTCTGAAGAATAGAAGGAACAAGGCGAATAGGAATAACAGCTATTAAGATAACAGTAGCAAAGACCCCGATGGGCCAATTCAAGCTTGCACAAGATCGATCCTACTACAAAGCGTTCATACGTCAAGTCACCATGGCTTGAGACGGAGCCGAAGGCTGTTAATAAAACCTCCCAAAAAAAAAAAAAAAGAATAAGGTTCATTTTTATATTCATCCTGTGCTATCCGCTGAGAACTTAAGTTGGGGTTCCAAGTAGATTCCAAAAACCGTGGTTCAGCCAAAAGCCGACGAAACCATTCGCTAGAATGAAACAGATGCAGTCAATTTGTACTCCGCCTGATTTCTGTTTCAGAAATGACCCATAATTTTAGGCATCTTTTCAGCACTCAAGTGTAGTTAATGTAGTTAGTGTAGTTAACCAGTTATGTGCATGCTTAAAAAGATGGATATCCCCGATGTCTCCATCAGCCTGATAGTGAGTGGTTCTGTCAGGGGTTTCGTCTGAATCATACTTTTGTGGGATTTAGATGGAAACAGTCTTAAGCGCTCAGAGTAGAAAACCAGAATAAGATCCCAGCTATCTATTGAAAGTGATCAAAAAATGTTATGTACTTCAAAATGTTACCAGTAAAGGCCCTAACTTATCCTGCACAAAGCGATCCCCCACTGAGGTCTGTCACCAGTCACTGGAAATATAGGAGTAGCCACGTTACTGGTAGAACAAAGACTCTGGAAAAGCGACAGCTCCCACCTCAAATAAAATCCAGTTAAACCTGCACTCTCTACTCCAAAAGCTCCCTTACTTCTGAGCCTAAACCACCACATGTGTGGCATTAAGGTCGGGAGAGCCAAATTAATTTACGGGGTGCATGTCTCCAGAAGCACAAGCTAGGCATAATGTATGGGCACTAAACTGACAGACTTGCAATTCTCCAGAATAAACCATGGCATGGATGTTACTAAATAGTCCCTGCAGATGTAGATGAACTCATTGAGAGGTGCAGTTTCTACAATGGGGTCACTTTTGTTTTTTTCTGCTGTTCTGGCACCTTAGGGGTTCCGCAAACCATTCTAGCAAAATCAGTGCTCCAAAAGCCAAATAGTGCTCCTTCCTTATCTGACATGTGGCCTGACGACATATAGGGCATCGCCTAGAAGAAATCTTTACGCAATGAAGTTTACAATATGGGGCCACTTGTGAGTGTTTCTACCATTCTGGGACCTCAGGGGCTAGTCTAATGGCACCTACAATCTATTTAAATTAAATCTACGTTTTAAAAGCCAAGTAGTGCTTCTTTCCATCTGATCCTTGCAGTGTACGGAAACAGTAGTGTATAACCAAATATGGAATACTGTCTTGTCCGGTAAAAATTGCATAAGAAATTGTCTTGTCCATTACCCCTTGCGGGAATTAAAGTTATAACTAAAGTTATCAACCTAAAGTTACCACTGAAAGTACTGGTCACAAACAAAATTTCAAAATCACTGGGATATGTTGAAGCGTTCCAGAGTTATTACCACAAAGTGACACTGATCATTAAGTTCAAAAGTCCCCAAGTGATCAAGGAGTTAAACAGTCTGAACCATCATTTGAGTAACCACACCCAAGAGATCCCTTTATGTAAATGACATGTTATAGCCATAGAACCATGGACCTTGGTAGATAAAGGAAGCTTGACTGAGGAATTTAAAATGTGATGTGATATGGATGGGTGGTTCTTGCCCATCTCTTAGAGCTTGGGTTGATCTAGTAAACTCAATTATCCCGTATGAACGGACATTATATCAGAATAGAGGGTGTCCAGATAAATTTGAGAAAATATGGGGCAGATGGAACTCCTCTCATCACACTCTATAATTTAATAATAATTTAGAATACATGTGAGAAGTAGGGTCCGTGGTTTTGGGGATATTGCTTACAGAGTGAAATTTATACGAAATTTTATTTTGGTGGCGTTTTCTTTTTTTTTTTTTCACTTTTAGTAGTTAGTGTAGTTAAGGTTATACAACAAGATACCAGTGATCGACATACACCATTTGTTATTCTTGTAATACTCTAGAAGTGATAATGTAATGTGAGTAATTGCATTTTATGATATAATGGAAAATGATGGACACAAATGCAAATGTGTGTATTGTATGATTTATTTTGCAACTAATAAACGAATTTAAAAAAAAAAAAATGTGATGTGATTTCAGCACTGTATTAACAAGTGAATTTACCGTAATTAGAAAGGTAACAATTGGGAGGGGGAAGTGCATTGATCTGATATTTTACTACTCAACTTTATGTAAATTTGTTATTAAATATTAACTGACGAATTTGTAATCTCGAAGCCCAAATTAAAATAAAACTGCTTAAAGAAATGCAAGTTAAATATGGAGATGTCCTGTGCAACTAATCATTTTCCAGCTCTACATTAGCCCTTCTGGTAGATTCATACATCTCTGTCAATGAACCACTTACCTCTCACTTCCTTCCTTGACCCTGAGGATGTCACAGAGCTGCTGCACCTTCTGCCTACGTTCTTCAGTCAGTGCTTCCCGCTCGTCTTCACAGCAAAGGGAAAAACGCCGTTCAAAGTCTTCCAGCTCTAACAATACAGAAAATGCCTGCAACAGAGTGTTGTCATCCTTACTGATCAGCTAAAACCAGAGAACTCTTTGTAACCTCAAATGTCAAGGGGTCATTGATACCTCACCTTGTGAGCACGTTTTTCCTGTGGCTATGATAGGCTATCCATATAGCACATGCAGTCCACAGATAACCGCAATTTACTGGAACTCACAGAGCTAAAGCTCAGCTAAGACTGTAGCATTATGCCTCCTTGCTAAAACAAGCACTTCAGTCCTTCATTCTACCAACCAGTTCTTAGATTCCAGATTTTTATCAATCAAAACTTATGGTACTTCTGAATTTTACCAAAAACCATAGAGACTTTTTCACAGTGAGTGACCGCTGCACGGTGAGACTTTTTCCTCACTGTGCTAGCAGTGATCTCACTGAGGTCCCCGCAGTTCAGATACCCAGCTGGGAACACAGCCTCAGAACTGCGGTAACCTCCATGACATCGCTACTGAGATTGTAGCAGCTCACTCATCACTGGTTCTTATCCTGGATGGTCGTATCTTGGCACCGTCCAGGTTAAAAACTGTTTATTCCCAGACATGAATTACAGCATGGTACAGAACGATGGACAGGTGAGGCATATGGGTTTTTTTTTTTCTATTTATTATAGGAGACTAGGGCTTCAATGCAATGGGCGTTAGGGGAGTATAACTGTTATTTTTAAATAAAAATGGAAAAGTGTGTTTTGCTTTTATTTCAAATAGAGGACTTTATTCTGGCAGTGTGTTTATTTACCATGTAACTATAGGATTAGTTATGGATAAGTAAGTAAATAAGGCAGCACACTGCAGCGCTAGAACATACAAACTTGAAAAACGAAATTTGAACTGCATTACTGCACTAGAAATATGAAAAATGAGAGCTTTTAGCGCATAAAAATGGCCAATTTTATGTGTACCTGGTAGCCTCTTTACGGCATCTCTCTTATACCAGGTCAGGTTTTTGAAATGTATTCTCTAGCCTTCTGATCGTGCACTCCGCCTCCTAGCCTACAGGTGTTTTAATTACAGCAGGTCCAATACCCCTCCACAGAGAGAGAGAATTTTAGTCTAGTAAGAGGTTTTCACATGTACCCATTCAGATGGAGACGTTTATTCTCAGCGAGGTAAGGCAAGCGTAGGACCTGGTATAAGAGATATTTCTAGTGCAGTAATGCAGTTCAAATTTCGTTTTTCAAGTTTGTATGTTCTAGCGCTGCAGTGTGCTGCCTTATTTACTTAACTATATACGAGTTGGCGACTCTAGGTTCAGCACCTGTTCACACTGAGTCTATGTTTGGATGTGCAGGTCAGGTTTTTGAAATGTAGTTATGGATAAGTGTCTTATAGAAGCCTCTCCATTATGAAGTTGTGGACTTGATGTCAATACAAGAGTGACATCAACCTCACAAATATGAACACCAATTGTCACCACCATAGGGCAAGTGGGAAGAGCAGGGAAATAGATGCGCCTTTTCTGGGTGGCTGTGGGATGCGTTTTTAGGCTGGGGTTGGGGGCACCAGTCCATGGCCACTTACCGGCCTGAGAATACCAGCCCCCAATCTGTCTGTTTCAGCTTGACTGATTGTCAAAAATGAGGGGAACCCAATGCCTTTTTTTTTTTTAAACGGATTTAAATAATTTAAAAAAACAGCGTGGGGACCCTTCTATTCTTGATAAACAACCTTGCTAAAGCTTACAGCTGAGAGTTGCAGCCTGCAGAGGTCTGTTTTGCCTGGCTAGTTTTCAAAAATACAGGGGAACCCAGTATGTTTTTTTTATTTAGAGCCCAGGCATCAGCTGATGAATACTTGCCATCAGCCGCTGCCTGCTCTCGCTGTTATTAGCAGTAGCAGGCGTCGGCTGATGGGAGTGGTAGTCCCATCAGCTGACGACAGTGACCGGAGGTAAACTTTTACCTCCGATCACAGCTGCAGGCTCACGCGGTCATTCGACAGCGAGGGAACTGCAGTTCTCGGTAATGATTTACAGTACCGCCGGTCACAGTCGTGGAGTCACACTGACATCTGACAGCATGTTCTTGCAGCGCTCTGATCGACTAACGATCTTTCCGCGGTCAGAACCGCCAGTAAGATCACATTCATAGTGGAAACTTGATCATTTACTGAAATTTGTGGAAAATGCTCAGGAATCCAAACACTAATCCAAATGTGCAACGTTTTTGCTGACTTTGAGATTGGCGAACATTTGCCTAACAAGTTTTCTCATCTATAATCCTGACTTCACAACTTTCCATTTTTTTTGCATATATTTGACCTAAAACTAAATCAGATTTTCACCAGTTTAAAAAGTAAATAAAGAGAACTAAATTAATCAAAAGTAACTTGTCATGTCTTTTCTTGAGGAAAATAGGGATTTTTGTGTGTACTCACCGTAAAATCCTTTTCTCCGAGCCACTCATTGGGGGACACAGGACCATGGGTTATGCTGCTGTCACTAGGAGGCTGACACTAAGCTGAGACAAAAAAAGGTTAGCTCCTCCCCTGCAGTATACACCCTCGTACTGGCTTCCAGACACCCAGTTTAGTGCAAAAGCAGAAGGATAGTAACAATATAACAAGTAACATTAGAATATAACATGTCAAACAAACAGTCAAGATCAAAAAAACAAGATCACGAGCCGAAAGGCTACCAGGGTGGGTGCTGTGTCCCCCAATGAGTGGCTCGGAGAAAAGGATTTTACGGTGAGTACACACAAAAATCCCTATTTCTCCTTCGCCTCATTGGGGGACACAGGACCATGGGACGTCCCAAAGCAGTCCCTGGGAGGGAAACAATACAACCAAACTAACTCCGTGTACCATCTGACTACAAATGCGCAACGGCCGCCTGCAGGATACGCCTGCCAAGGGCCGCGTCCGCAGAGGAGTGAATGTGAACATTGTAATGCTTTGTGAAAGTATGCAGGCTGGACCACGTTGCGGCCTTGCAAACCTGCTCCGCTGTTGCCTGGTGCCGGATGGCCCAGGAAGCACCCATCGACCGAGTGGAGTGAGCTCTAATCCCCGCCGGGATAGGACTGCCCCTGACCCGATAGGATTCCTGGATAGCAGATCGGATCCATCTGGCTATCGTGGATTTAGACGCAGCCAAACCCTTTCTGTGACCTTCCGGGAGCACGAAAAGGGCGTCCGATTTCCTGAAGTGAGCCGTTCTGGAAATGTACCTCCTGAGGGCCCTTACCACGTCCAGGGTATGGAGAGCCTTCTCGACCCTATGTTTGGGCTGCGGGCAAAAGGAGGGAAGAATGATGTCCTCATTGAGATGGAAAGATGAGACCACCTTCGGAAGAAATGCCGGAGAAGGACGTAGGACTACCTTGTCCTGATGAAAGGCAAGGAAAGGAGCCCGGCAGGATAAAGCGGCGAGCTCTGAAACCCTTCTGATGGACGTCACCGCTACCAGGAAGGCAACCTTCCAAGAGAGGACAGAGAGCGGAACGTCTTGAAGGGGTTCGAACGGAGGTTCCTGAAGAACCCCCAGAACCGAGTTGAGATGCCAGGTCTCTAGCGGCATCCTGTAGGGAGGAACCACATGGGAGACTCCCTGGATGAAAGTCTTGACCTGAAGGTTGGTGGCGATCCTACGCTGGAAAAGCACGGATAACGCTGAGATCTGACCTTTGAGGGAACTCAGGGCCAAACCGGAGTCCAGACCAGACTGAAGGAAATTCAAGATGCAAGGGATAGAGAAAACGAGCGGAGGGTGACCCCGGAGCCTGCACCATGAGAAGAAGGTTTTCCAGACGCGGTGGTAGATGGAGGCGGAAGACGCCTTGCGAGCACTTAACATGGTGGGGATGACCTGCTGAGAGAAACCGGCACGAGTTAGAATCCAGGTTTCAACAGCCACGCCGTTAAACGTAGGGCCCCTGAGCTCTGATGGTAGATCGGTCCTTGGCGAAGCAGGTCTGGGCGGTCTGGCAACCGCAAGGGAACGTCGGCTACGAGCTGAACGAGCTCCGCGTACCAAGCGCGACGAGGCCAGTCTGGGGCGACCAGGATGACTGGAACTCCCTCCGTCTTGATCTTTCGGATCACCTTCGGCAGTAAGGGAAGGGGAGGGAACACGTATGGGAGCTGAAATTGATGCCACGGAGAGATCAGCGCGTCCACTCCTATGGCCTGGGGATCCCGAGATCGAGCAATGAAGTTGTGGACTTTGGCGTTCAATCTGGACGCCATCAGATCCACGTCCGGGGTCCCCCAGCGAAGACAGATCTGGTGAAAAACCTCTGGGTGGAGTTCCCACTCCCCCGAGGCAAGGCCCTGGCGGCTCAGGAAGTCCGCCGCCCAGTTCTCGACTCCCGGAATGTGCACCGCAGAGATGATGGAATGGTTGGTTTCGGCCCAACGAAGGATGAGGGAGACTTCCTGCATCGCCGCCCTGCTGCGGGTACCCCCCTGGTGGTTGATGTAAGCCACCGCCGTGACGTTGTCCGATTGGACTCGTACTGGGTGACCCGCGAGCAGGGCGTGAAAGCGACTCAGTGCAAGTCTGATAGCACGAATCTCCAGGATGTTGATGGGGAGTTTGGATTCCCGAACTGTCCAGCGGCCCTGGGCAGAGTGGTGGAGGAACACCGCCCCCCAGCCAAGGAGACTGGCGTCGGTAGTTACCACTAACCAGCGGATCGGGAGGAAGGACTTCCCCTGGAGAAGAGATGGGCCCAGGGTCCACCATACGAGAGATTGTCTGACCCGCGGGGACAGGAGACAAGGGCGGTCGAGAGATGAGATACTCCTGTCCCAGATGTCCAGCAAAGCCTGTTGCAAGGGACGGAGATGGAGTTGAGCAAAAGAAACTGCTTCGATTGTGGCAACCATCTTCCCCAGAATCTTCATGGCGAACCGAATGGTTCGTGGGCGGGGATGACAGAGCGTTCGGGCTCCCTTCTGAAGTGCTTGGGCCTTGGACCGAGGAAGCAAGACCAGACCCCTCGAAGTGTCCAGGATCATTCCCAGAAAGGAGATCCGACGGGCCGGAACGGGAGCGGATTTGTCCCAGTTGATCAACCAACCTAGGCGCGAAAGAGAATCCAGGGTAATGTGGACGCTTGACTCGCAGGCTTGAAAAGACGGGCCCTTTATGAGGAGATCGTCTAAGTAAGGTAACACGACGACTCCTCGAGAATGAAGGATGGCCATGACCTTGGTAAATACCCTGGGCGCCGTGGCGAGACCGAAGGGTAAGGCCGTGAACTGGAAGTGGTCCTCCCGAATGGCAAAGCGGAGGAACCTCTGATGAGACGGAAAAATCGGAATGTGAAGATTAGACATCAAGGATGCCTATCGAGGCCAGAAATTCCCCTCTTTCCATCGAAGAGATGACCGATCTGAGCGATTCCATCCTGAAGTGCCGGACTCTTACGCACTTGTTCAGGAGCTTCAGATCCAAAATGGGCCGCACTTTTCCGTCCTTCTTTGGCACGACGAAGAGGTTTGAGTAGAAACCTTTGAACCTCTCGTGTTCCGGGACCGGGACAATGACCCCGCTCTGGCGGAGGGAGTGGATGGCGCAAAGAAGGGCGTGAGACTGAGCTGCCGAGCTGGGAAGACGAGAGGGGAAAAACCGAGTTGGAGGAGGAGAGGATAACTCCATCTTGTAGCCTGACGATACCAGATCCCTGACCCATTCGTCGTGCACGACGGAGAGCCAGGCTTGCTGAAAAAGGAGCAGGCGTCCGCCTACTCTGATGGTATCGACTGGTGCCGTTCCCGAGTCATTGAGACGGGAATCTGGGAGGTCTGGACCCTCGGGATCTGGGTTGTCTCGGTTTCCTGCGCCAGGAAGGAATAGGCCTGAAGGAGGGACGAGCGTCTCTGTCAGCGCGAGCGGAACGGTCCGATCTGGGAAGACCGGTAGGATTGGACCAGGCTGGGCTGGTACGAAAGGGCCGAAAGCGAAAGTAAGGCTGGCGCTGGAAGGCCGCCTTGGGCCTCTGTTGGGGAAGGAACTTGCTCTTTCCCCCTGTGGCGTCAGAAATAAGCTGGTCAAGTTTTTCGCCGAAAAGACGCCCGCCTTGAAAAGGGAGGGAGATCAGAGATTTCTTAGAGGAGGAATCTGCGCGCCACTCCCTGAGCCAAAGAGCCCTTCTGATAGCGACGGCGTTGGAAGCCGCGGATGCTGCGCAATTCGCCGCGTCGAGGGATGCGAACATCACATAATCGCTAGCCATGGCTAACTGCTTGGCTAGGTCTGCCATATCAGACGGGAGGTCCTGTTCGTTAATGGATTTCGCTAGAGCATCCGCCCAGGAGACCATAGCCTTGGACACCCAAGCCGCTGCGAAGGAGGGGGACAGGGAAGAGCCAGAGGCTTCATACACCGAACGAGCTAGCGAGTCTATCTGACGTTCGGTGGGGCTCTTAATTGACGCGCCCTCCGGAACTGAAAGAAGCGTTTTAGAAGCTAGGCGTGAGACCGGCGGATCTACTAAAGGAGGATCCGTCCAGTCTTTCACGAGATCCGCTGAGAAGGGGTACTTTGATAGCAGATCCTTCTTACCCGTGAACCGCTTATCTGGATGCTCCCTGTGACGCCTGACTATATCCAGAAAGGCTGGATGAGAGGCAAAGGATTTGTGGGAACGTTTGGATCTGGTAAAAGAGACCGCGTGTTCCGGAGCGGAATTAGCGTCATCCTCCACCTTAAGAGCGTGATTGACTGCTACAATGAGGGAGTCGACCGTAGATCTGAACTCCGGAGCCTCCGGGTCCAATGATACCTCGGACTCATGTTCAGAGCCGGGAACGCTGTGAGCCCCCAAAGAGGGTGAGCGAGAGGGGGAGCTGCCAGATTCTGAGCGGCGAGGAGAGCGTTCAGGAGAGGAAGGGCGGATCCGCTTTCGGGATGACCGAGCCTCTTTATGGAGAGAGCGGCCCCTGCTAACCGACGATTCCCCTGCTATGGAGGGATCTCTTAACGCCTGTAACGGGTTACCTCGTTCCCCGGGAGGATTTTGAATGGATTTGATGGCGTTGGCTAAAAAATCCACGGATTGAGAGAGAGAAGCGACCCACGGGGGGGGGGGGGGACTAGGTACGCCAGAGTCGGTGGCGGTGGAGGGCTCCTGGGCACATGGAGCATCGCAGGCAGAACAGAGGGGGGAACTTTGAGGCCTAGGAAGAGGGGCCTGACAGGTGGTACACGCAGAAAAAAAGGTCGTATGCACCTTAGAGGATTTTTTAGATCTAGTCTGCGACATGACTAATGCACAAGAAGCCACAGGGGCTATAATCTGGCCTGGGAAGCAGAGGGCGGTGCTGCAGAGGAGAAGCTGACGATGTCTCCTTACCCCGGTCCTGTGTCCCGCTGTCCTGGGGAGCCGAGCTGTGAATCCAGAGATAGGGAACTAGCTGCACGTGGGCGCTGTGCCTCCGGGATGCGGCAGAGCTGGAGCTGCGGCGTGTATGTGAGGACCAAGATGGCCGCCGAGATCAGGGGAGAGATCTCGGCGGCTGCGAGAAGCGCCAGGGACCGGCGCCGCCGATGACGCGCAGGAGTGGGCGGAGCCTATCGGCAGCGACCAGCGGCCAGGCCGAAGCCGGGGACTAAATTTGCGGCCCCGGCCCGGCGCGCGGCCGCAAAGGGCCGACGTCTCGGCCCATCTGCGCTGCAGCCCGCCAATGTGCCAAGTTGAGGAGGAGCCCTCCGGACCGCTGTGACCCCCCCATCCCCCACGGAACACTTACCCCTATGGAGGTGAGAGGAACCTTAGGATGGCTGGGACGGTGCAGGGATTGGGAAGCCTCAATCCACCAGCCCCTGAGAGAGAGGGGTGGAGAGGAACCGTCCACCACCTGAGTCACACAGAACATTGGTGATGCAGCGTGGTCTGCACGGACGCCACGGGGATAGGGCCACTGTACAGCCGAGGGTAGAACCTGGTGGACAGGGCATATGTCCGGCAATAAAAAGGCCTGGCTGCAGAGGAGGATACTGGAGGAAAACACCAGTGCTCGTCTGTATAAAAAAAGGGGAGATCGGGGCCCTTTTAGGGGAGAAACCGTCGCCCAAAAAATGTCGCTCAGGCAGTGGCTCCCACGTCGCAGGAGAGGATACGGAGAGGTAAAACTCCCGTGCTCGCCTGTTGTTGGTTCGGGGGAGATCGGACCTTGAAAGGACCCGTCGCCCCCTTCGTCCGGAATAGATTAAAAAGAAAAAATTCGAGAAATTAAAAATCAGTGTGCCTCCTACGGACACTAAGCTTAAACTGGGTGTCTGGAAGCCAGTACGAGGGTGTATACTGCAGGGGAGGAGCTAACCTTTTTTTGTCTCAGCTTAGTGTCAGCCTCCTAGTGACAGCAGCATAACCCATGGTCCTGTGTCCCCCAATGAGGCGAAGGAGAAATAAACCGGTATCAAATCAGTTGGTGGCAAAATAATGTGCACCTTTGCTTTCAGTATCTGGTGTGCCCCCTTGTGCAGCAATAAAAGCATCTAAACAGAATTGTTCATCAGTCCTCCACATCGGCTTACAGGAATTTTAGCTCATTCCTCCATTACATTACACAATAGTGTGACATCTGTAATGCAGGCAGGTTTTCTCTAGCTCACTGCTCCAATAAACTTCTATAGGATTAAGAACAGGCCTTCGACATTCTTAAATTCTGACTGAATAATTTTATTTATATAGCGCCAACATATTTTGCAGCACTTTACAATTCAGAGAGGACATGTAGACAATATCGGACAATTCAGAAGAACACATACCAAGAAGAATGAGGGCTCTGCTCAAAAGCTTACAACTTTATTTTTTGTTGAATGACTAGTGAGGTTTGGGTCATAGTCTTTCTGCATACTCTTGGATTCAGCTCAGACAAATGTCCTGATATTTTCCATTATCATTTGCTAATAAAATTCAAAGAGTATTGTTCCAACGATAGCAAACTATCCTGGCCCAGAAGCAGCAACACAGGTTACCATCATGTTCACAAATGCTATAAGGTTTTTGCACCACAACGTAGTGTTTTTCTTTCTTCAAAGATAACATTTATTTAAACCAAAAAGCTATATTTTTGTCAGTCACCAACAAAACAGTGTTCCAATAGCCTACTGGCTTGTCCAGTTGATCTTTAGCCAATTGCAGATGGACAACAATACTCTTCATTGACAGCAGCTGATTTCTCCTTGCCATCCTGCTATGCCTCCATTGTTCTTCAATGTCATCCTGATGGTGGACTCAAGAACATTAGTTAATGTGAATAGTTAGGGTACCGTCACACTATACGATTTACCTACGATCACGACCAGCGATATGACCTGGCCGTGATCGTAGGTAAATCGTAGTGTGGTCGCTGGGGAGCTGTCACACAGACAGCTCTCCAGCGACCAACGATGCCGAGGTCCCTGGGTAACCAGGGTAAACATCGGGTAACTAAGCGCAGGACCGCGCTTAGTAACCCGATGTTTACCCTGGTTACAAGCGTAAAACTAAAAAAAAACAAACAGCACATACTTACATTCTGGTGTCCGTCAGGTCCCTTGCGGTCTGCTTCCCGCACTCACTGACTGCCGGTCGTAAAGTGAAAGTGAAAGCACAGCCGCTGTGCTCTGCTTTCACTTTACGGCCGGCAGTCATAGTGCGGGAAGCAGACGGCAAGGGACCTGACGGACACCAGAATGTAAGTATGTGCTGTTTTTTTTTTTTTTTAGTTTTACGCTTGTAACCAGGGTAAACATCGGGTTACTAAGCGCGGCCCTGCGCTTAGTAACCCGATGTTTACCCTGGTTACAAGCGAACGCATCGCTGGATCGCATCGCTAGATCGGTGTCACACACACCGATCTAGCGATGACAGCGGGAGATCCAGCGATGAAAGAAAGTTCTAAACGATCTGCTACGACGTACGATTCTCAGCAGGATCCCTGATCGCTGCTGCGTGTCAGACACAGTGATATCGTAACGATATCGCTGGAACGTCACGAATCGTACCGTCGTAGCGATCGAAATGGTATAGTGTGACGGTACCCTTACTTAAAGGTTACCTTGGGATCATTATCTTGTAGACTATTATACAACTTGCTCTTTGAGTGATCTCAGTTGATTGACCATTCCAGGGGAGGCCAAAAACCAGAGGCATAACTAGAGTCTGGTGGGCCCAGTGAAAATTTGGACCTTGGCCCCAACCCACGTATTGGTCATATGTATGGGCTGTTGCATTCTAAATCCTATAAATTCATGTGTCTCCCCCTAAATAACATAATAAGTCCCCCATCCTGTATTAATGTCACTTATCCTGAGCCCCTCCCTGGTATAGTGTCCCCCATCTTGGGTCCCTTCCAGTAATGTACCCCATCCTCTGTTCCTTGCAGTAAGAATGCTCCCCATCTTGGGCCGCTTCCAGTTATAGTGTCCCCAATTCTGGGCCCCTTGCAGTAACAGAGACCCCTATTCTGTGTCCCTTTCAGTAACCATGTCCCCATTCTGGGCCCCTTGCAGTGATGTCCAACATGCTAGGCCCCTTCCTGGTATAATGTCCCCCGTCAACCTGGTCACCTTCCTTGTATAATGTCCCCTAACCTGGGCCCTTTCCAGTAATAATGTCCCCCATCCTGAACACCTTCCTGGTATAATGTACCCCCTCATGGGTCCATCTTGTAACAATGTTCCCCGTTCTGCTGCTGTTCTCTAACAAATTTGGGAAAGAATAAATAATTCTTCTCAACTTCCCACAACACAAGGTGTCCTATTCCATAGCCAGTGAAGAGGTAGGCAGCTGACTTCGGTGTGCCTGCTATTGGTTGAAGGTGTGAACTACAGTGCAGGGACCTGGTGGGGCTCTCTGCCGCAATACATCTCAGCTGAATGTGCATCCTTGGACGCACATCCAGCTGAAAGAACCGGTGTCGGGGTGGGCTCCCCCTGCATGGGCACGGTCGCACCGGAGATCATTACGACCCTGGTAAGAACAGTCTTGAATTATAAACATGGGCAGCACGGTGTCTCAGTGATTAGCACTGCAGCCTTGCAGCACTGGAGTCTTAGGTTCAAATCCCAACATCTGCAAGGAGTTTGTATGTTCTCTCAGTGTTTGTGTGGGTTTCCTCCGGGTTCTCCAGTTTCCTCCCACATTCCAAAGACATACTGATAGGGAATTTAGATTGTGAGCCCCATCGGGGACAGCAATGATAATGTCTGCAAACTATAAAGCGCTGCATAATATGTTAGCGCTATATAAAAATAAAGATTATTATTATTTGTTATACTATCTGCCTGACTGGGAATTCATGGAGACCAAACTATTTAGATGGTTTTGTAATCTTTTCAAGCCCATTAAGCATCAACCACTTCATCTGAGATCCTCAAAAATCTCCTTTGTTCATGCCATAATGCGCTTCCACAAATGTGCTTTGAAGACCGTGATAGATCTTCGTTCTTTAAATAAAATGGATTGCCCATTTGTAGCCAATAGTCTGGCTTTCTAAGTCAATGGGATGACAAATTTCACTTTCAAATTATCTGCTAATCTTAAACATTCACATACCTTTGCCAACCACAGACATGTGACATTGGTGCATTTTCTGCCATAAAAAAATGAATACGTCTAATATTTTTTTTTACTTGTTAGATTTGGTTTTCTATCTAATTTTAGGACTTGTGTGAAAATCTGACATCATTTTAGGCACTGAACAGTTTACAAAATTTCAAGCATCACTGGATGTCTTACTAATACTAGATTACTGTGCTATTTAAAAAAAAAAAAAAAAACACCCTTACCTTCTCAATGATAATAAGAGTTTGGCGTCTTTTGTCGCGCACTTGTTTCTCTCGATTTTCCTGTAGCGTAAAAAAAATATTAAGCATTTTTAATGATATTTGGGGAAACAAAAAGAAAATTGATAACTTACCTCTTCATCAGAGCGATGGGTTGCCACAGCGTCAATCATCTTTCGTGGGTTGTTCACGCTGGAAACTGTCAGCTTTCCAAGAGAGCCTTCAAACTGCACTGTGTATTAACACAAGGTTTAGTATGGACTCAGAGAACCCATCAGGCAATTCATGCTGCTCACACCACAGACCTGGTTGGACAACTGTAGCCATGTATATTAGTCACAAACAATGGCATTTCGGAGAAAATATGTTATGCAGATCCTGCCGGGGTTCAAAATGCTTGGCCCCGATAAAAAAAAAAAAATTATCTCGTGCTGGCACCGTTCCCGCAGTGATGGCACTCGTTTTGCTTAATCAGCGCTGGTGTCACCATCCCTGCCTTCCAACAACCGAACATGAAGAGGAAACCAGGGATCAACTGCATCTTGGACTTCCTTTTCATATTTTATTGGTCTGAAGGCGGAGACAGTGACGCCGGCGCCCAATCAGAGATCAACAACCCATCACAGCCCCAGGGAGAAGAGTGCGGAAGCTGCGCCTGCGCGGGAGGCGACTATAGTCTTTTTAATTTTATGGGGGATAAGAGACAGGTATGAGTAGAACTTATCCAAGTAGGGGAGATCTTTAATGTCAACCGTGAATTTAGATTGTTAGGTTTTGCATTTAGTTAGTAAATAATCTTTATAAGAAAAATTAGCAATTTTCAAACTTTTTTTTTTTTTTTTACAAATCTTTTCACGTTTGATGTGAAAAGAGACAACTATACTTGCCTCAGAGGAAGGCAGTTTTTAAAATGGGTGTTTTCAAAAATATAAAAAAACTTCTGTCAGTAAGTTTAACATGTCAGGAGGGTCACAAATTAATTGAACGTAGATTGGAAGAAAAAAAAATAAAATAAAAAACACTCACATTTAGTTCTTTTATTAAAATGTTGCTTTAGTCCCAAATTTGTCATGTTCACAATAGAAGTAGAAATGTCTCACCATAATACATTTCTTTTGTATGTGGTTCTACTATTTGGGCACATGCCAGGGCTCAGAAGTAAAGAAGCGCTCTCTATACAGAGCAGTGACTGAACCCGGAACACTATCAGGAGGAATAAAGTTATTTTCCCCCTGGCAGCAGAGGTTTAAGTGCCCGGCAGCTTCAGGACGTTATTACCCTGCAGTTTAACCCCATATCTGCAGGTTAATAGCGTTTTTTTATGTGACCAGTTCCCTTTCAGGGATTTTTTTGGGATGGAGCAATGATATTTTTGAGGGTCACAATCTGTATGGTAATTTTCACACTGGTTACCGAGGCTATTCTAGACTCATATGTCCTGTTTTCAAGAAATCCACATGTTCATTAGCAGCAATAGAAGGACAAGGACTATCTTTTGTAGCATATAATGAGAAAAGAGGCAATGGGGGGAGCTGTCACCTATAGGTACCATCACACTCAGCGACGCTGCAGCGATACCGACAACGATGTCGATCGCTGCAGCGTCGCTGTTTGGTCGCTGGAGAGCTGTCACACAGACCGCTCTCCAGCGACCAACGATCCCGAGGTCCCCGGGTAACCAGGGTAAACATCAGGTTACTAAGTGCAGGGCCGCGATTAGTAACCCGATGTTTACCCTGGTTACCAGCGTAAAAGTAAAAACAACAAACACTTCATACTTACCTACTGCTGTCTGTCCCCGGCGCTCAGCTTCTCTGCACTCCTCCTGCACTGACTGAGCACAGCGGCCGGAAAGCAGAGCGGTGACGTCACCGCTCTGCTTTCCGGCTGACCGACGCTCACAGCCAGTGCAGGAGGAGTGCAGAGAAGCTGAGCGCCGGGGACTGACAGCAGTAGGTAAGTATGTAGTGTTTGTTTTTTTTAACATTCTATCTTTTACTATTGATGCTGTATAGGCAGCATCAATAGTAAAAAGTTGGTCACACGTGTGAAGCACTATGCTTGTGTGACCAACCTGTCAATCAGTTTTCCAAGTGATGCTTCAAATCGCTTGGGAACAAGCATTCTACAAGCTAAAAACGCTTGTGTTTTGCGGGAAAATGCATGCGAATTCCGCATGTGTTTTACCCGTGGCAGGGAGTTGCGGAAATGCTGCAGACATTTCCGCAGCATTTCTGCAACGTGGGCACATAGCCTAAAACAGTCAATTTTTTAAAAACATCAAAGAGCCAATTCAAACACCTTGCACAAGAAAACTGGTGAAACTCTTGCAAATGTCACAAACTTTAAAGGGAACCTGTCACCCCCGTTTTTTGAGATTGAGATATAAATACTGTTAAATAGTGCCTGCGCTGTGTGTTACTATAGTGTATGTAGTGTACCCCGATTCCCCACCTATGCTGAGAAATAACTTACCAAAGTCGCCGTTTTCGCCTGTCAATCAGGCTGGTCAGGTCGGGAGGGCGTGTTCACAGCGCTGGTTCTTCCTCAGCTTTACGTTGGTGGCGTAGTGGTGTCCGCATGTTGAGGTGACTAATCCACTGTGGGCACGTGAACAAGCAGCGCGCGATCTGCGCTGTCATCCCTTTCGTCGGTGGGGGCGGCCATCTTCCTGGGGCCGCGCGTGCGCAGATCGAGTGCTCTGCTGCACGGGGCTTCAGGAAAATGGCCGTGGGATGCCGCGCGTGCGCATTAGAGATCGCGGCAGCCATTTTCCCAAAGCCGAGTTTGCATCTCGGCTTTGGGAAAATGGCCGCCGCGATCTCTAATGCGCACGCGCGGCATCCCGCGGCCATTTTCCTGAAGCCCCGTGCAGCAGAGCACTCGATCTGAGCACGCGCGGCCCCAGGAAGATGGCCGCCCCCACCGACGAAAGGGATGACAGCGCAGATCGCGCGCTGCTTGTTCACGTGCCCACAGTGGATTAGTCACCTCAACATGCGGACACCACTACGCCACCAACGTAAAGCTGAGGAAGAACCAGCGCTGTGAACACGCCCTCCCGACCTGACCAGCCTGATTGACAGGCGAAAACGGCGACTTTGGTAAGTTATTTCTCAGCATAGGTGGGGAATCGGGGTACACTACATACACTATAGTAACACACAGCGCAGGCCCTATTTAACAGTATTTATATCTCAATCTCAAAAAACGGGGTGACAGGTTCTCTTTAATCTCGATGCATTTGTTCCAGCTCCACCAACTTATTTTTAAAAAGGTGTGCAGCTCAACGTATCTTAGCGAGAGGGCCATAGCACTGCTCAGAAGACTCATAACGACATATGGCACAAAAATGGTGCCAATTGTAGCAGAACTAGCCTCTGGTCGAGAACTCGAGTACATTTCTGTGTCTGGTGCACGGCAGCAGAAAAATGTGACATTTGTGGAGAGACATGCACCTCTTAAAAAATTTGGTGCATCTTACTCGACGAAACTCCGCATCAAGACTGATGTACAAAACTCTAGTCTGGATGCAATGAACCATAAAACTACGTGGGTTTTCTTTCTAAACACTCACCTGGTTTGTAAGCGTGCTCCAGTTTGGCTACTTGTGGTGTAATTAGTTTAGTCCGTTCCTTTTTGGGACCCTCACTCAGTCTGTCTTGACTGGAGGAAAGCTTTTCTAGCTTCTCGAAGTAATTCTAGATTTCACAAGAAAGTTAGATTACAACCATTACAAATAAACAATCTAGATTTGAACATTGTTTGCTGTGCCTGGAAAAAAAATCATGCGTCATTATGTACATTATGTATACACTTTCTAGATTTTGCAGACCATCTACCACTGCTGTAGAGGAGCCTACAATCTACATGTACTTGAGGTCTACACACGGTAGGCACATACCTCCTGAGCGCAAGCGCCTGACAGTAGGCAGAGACTTAGTGTGGACCGAGCCTAAGGAATGAAGACAAAGTGTAGGCTGACTTCTCATAGCTAATGTTAGTGATTTACAGTTATGCAATTGTTATATTTTCTGTGGGATTTCACCTCAATTTGAATTGTACAGAGCTGGATTTAAATAATATAGTATTATGGGAAATATACAGTATAGACCAAAAGTTTGGACACACCTCATTTAAAGATTTTTCTGTCTTTTCATGACTATGGCAATTGTACATTCACACTGAAGGCATCAAAACTATGAATTAACACATGTGGAATTATATACTAAAAAGTGGGAAACAACTGAAATTAGGTCTTATATTCTAGGTTCTTCCAAGCAGCCACCTTTTGCTTTCTTGACTGCTTTTCACACTCTTGGCATTCTCTTGATGAGCTTCAAGAGGTAGTCACCGGGAATGGTCTTCCAACAATCTTGAAGGAGTTCCCAGAGATACTTAGCACTTGTTGACCCTTTTGCCTTCACTCTGCGGTCCAGCTCACCCCAAACCATCAGGTCAACTGGCGTAGCACCCCATCACTCTCCTTCTTGGTCAAATAGCCCTTACACAGCCTGGAGGTGTGTTTGGGGTCATTGTCCTGTTGAAAAATAAATGTTGGTCCAACTAAACGCAAACTGGATGGAATAGCATGCTGCTGCAAGATGCTGTGGTAGCCATGCTGGTTCACTATGCCTTCAATTTTGAATAAATCCCCAACAGTGTCACCAGCAAAGCACCTCCACACCTCTTGTGAATTCTGTTGTCGAGCTCCCTCCTGTGGTCGTGAATGGTACTTCGGCGAGTTCTGTCTATGGGCTCCCTCTGGTGGCTGTGAGTGAAGCTGCGGCTTCTGAGGTTCCTAACACAGGTGACGTGGTTTATCCTTTGGTTGGCTGCTCTATTTAACTCCTCTCAGATCGTTACTCCATGCCAGCTGTCAATGTTTTTGCATTTGTTCAGTTCGCTCCTGGATCTCTCTGGTGACCTGCCTTCTCCTGCAGAAGCTAAGTTCCTTATAGTCTTATTTTGTTCTCTGTTTTGTTGTCCAGCTGGTTTTCATGATTTTGTCTTGCTAGCTGGAAGCTCTGGGATGCAGAGTGGCTCCTCCGCACCGGTGCGGAGGTCTTTTTTTGCACACTCTGCGTGGTCTTTTGTAGGTTTTTGAGCTGATCGCAAAGTTACCTTTCCTATCCTCTGTCTATTTAGTAAGTCTGGCCTCCCTTTGCTGAAACCTGTTTCATTTCTGCGTTTGTGACTTTCATCTTTATTCACAGTCAATATATGTGGGGGGCTTCCTTTACCTTTGGGAAATTTCTCTGAGGCAAAGTAGGCTTTATTTTCCATCTCTAGGGCTAGATAGTTCTTAGGCTGTGACGAGGCGCCTAGGTCTGGTCAGGAGCGCTCCACGGCTATTTCTAGTGTGTGTGATAGGATTAGGGCTTGCGGTCAGCAGAGTTCCCACATCTCAGAGCTTGTCCTGTATGAGGTTTAACTATCAGGTCATTCCGGGTGCTCCTAACCACCAGGTCATAACACACACTATCGCACCTCCTCCTCCATGTTTAACGGTGGGAACCAGGAATGTGGAGTCCATCCGTTCACCTTTTCTGCGTCGCACAAAGACACGGTGGTTGGAACCAAAGATCTCAAATTTGGACTCATCAGACCAAAGCACAGATTTCCACTGGTCTAATGTCCATTCCTTGTGTTCTTTAGCCCAAACAAGTCTCTTCTGCTTGTTGCCTGTCCTTAGCAGTGGTTTCCTAGCAGCTATTTTACCATGAAGGCCTGCTGCACAAAGTCTCCTCTTAACAGTTGTTGTAGAGATGTGTCTGCTGCTAGAACTCAGTGTGGCATTGACCTGGTCTCTAATCTGTGCTGCTGTTAACCTGCGATTTCTGAGGCTGGTGACTCGGACAAACTTATCCTCAGAAGCAGAGGTGACTCTTGGTCTCCTGTTGTGAATTCTGTGGCAGAGCTCCCTCCTGTGGTCACAAGTGGTACTTCGGCTGATTCTCTCTGGGAGCTTCCGTTTGTGGAGGAAAGTGGTACTGCGGCTTCTGAGTTTCCTCCCTCAGGTGATCTGGTGAGGTCGTTAGGTGCTTCTCTACTTAACTCCACCTAATGCTTTGTTCCTGGCTTCCTGTCAATGTTCCAGTGTTGGACTTGTTTTTCCCTGGATCACTCCTGTGGCCTGCTGCTCTGCATAGCTAAGTTCTTCTTTGCTATTTGTTTGCTATTTTTTCTGTCCAGCTTGTCTAATTGTTTGGCTGGAAGCTCTGGGACGCAAAGGGTGTACCTCCGTGCCGTTAGTTCGGTACGGAGGGTCTTTTTGCCCCCTTTGCGTGGTTTTCTTTAGGGCTTTGTGTAGACCGCAAAGTTATCTTTCCTATCCTCGCTCTGTTAAGAAAATAGAATTATTCTTACCGTTAATTCGGTTTCTAGGAACCTTCCACGACAGCCACTTCGGAGGTTGTCTTCCCCGCCCTAATAGGGGACAGGAACACAAGAGGTTAAATACCCCTCCCCTTCCTGCACCGCCAGTGTTTTCCTGGACACAGTAGCATGTATAGTTACCACAAAAGTGCAGAAATCATCCAATAAGAATATCAGGTAGGGAGGGAAATTAGTGCTGTCGTGGAAGGTTCCTAGAAACCGAATTAACGGTAAGAATAATTCTATTTTCTCTAGTCACCTTCCACGACAGCCACTTCGGAGTAGTACCAACAGCTAATTTCTCTAGGGAGGGACTACAGCCTGCAGAACACGTCTGCCAAACGTTAAATCCCTATTGAAATTTAGCCGGTAATGTCTGGTGAACGTATGGATGGACGACCAGGTGGCGGCTCTGCATATCTGCTCTGCTGAGGCATTCCCCCTCTCTGCCCACGATGTTGCCATTGCTCGGGTAGAGTGTGCTTTCAGAGAGGCAGGTGGATCCAGTCCCTGCGATGAATAAGCCAAGCAAATAGACTGTTTGATCCAGTTTGCGATGGTGTTTTTTGCCGCCTTCTTTCGTCCAGAAAACTGAATGAATAAATTTTGATCAACTCGCCAGGTTTCAGTTTGTTGTAAGTAAAATAAGACCACCCTGCGAACATCCATGGTGTGGAAGGTCTGTTCTTTAGGGTTGGAGGGGTTTGGGCAAAAAGAAGGAAGTAGAATGTCCTGATCTCTGTGGAAATTCGAGACCACCTTGGGTAAAAAGGACCGGTCTAGTTTTAGTACAATGCTATCCGCAGTGATCGTTAGATAGGGTTCCTGTATTGACAGGGCCTGTAATTCCCCAACACGTCTAGCCGTAGTGATTGCGACTAGAAAGACTGTTTTCAAAGTTAAGTTTTTAATGGTTATAGCATCCAGGGGTTCGAATGGATCCTGGGTTAGTGCGTTAAGTACAGTATTGAGGTCCCAGGAGGGTACCCTATTACGGAGTGTAGGACGAATTCTGGATGCGGCTGTCATAAATCGCTTGATCCAGCGATGATTGGCTAAATTAGAGTCAAAAAAGCTACTAAGGGCCGATACTTGCACTTTGAGTGTGCTAGGGGTAAGGCCTATATCCAAGCCCTTCTGTAAAAATTGTAAGATCCTTGCTATATCAGGATTGAAGGGGTCTGGAACTTCTGGGGAGCACCAGGACGTAAATTTTTTCCAGACCTTAGTGTAGATGGCATTGGTTACTGCCTTTCTGCTTTTTTGAAGGGTCTGGATTACTTCATCCGAGAGCCCTTTAGCTTTTAAAATTGTGGCTTCAGTAGCCATGCCGCCAAGTTCAATCTGTTTAGATCCGGATGTAGTAGAGGACCCTGGTGTAGGAGATCGGTCTTTTGAGGTAGAAGGCAGGGACCTTCCAGGGCCATATCTAATAGGGCGCCGTACCAACTCCTCCCGGGCCACAATGGGGCAATCAAGATTGTGGTCACTTCGTCTGTCCTGATCTTTTGCAGAGTTTTCGCCAGCATGGGAATGGGAGGAAAGGCATATGCAAGGTTGAATTTCCACTGGTGTGAAAAGGCATCTATTCCCTGTGCCTTGTCTTTGTGATGAAGGGAGAAAAATGTTTCTACCTTCGCATTTTGCCCGTTGGCGAATAAATCCACCTCTGGAGTACCCCATTTTTTGGTTAGGGACTGAAACACTGCTTGGTCTAGGGACCACTCTCCCGGATGAACGTCTTTCCTGCTGAGGAAATCCGCCTGAGTGTTGTCCAATCCCCTCAGATGTACTGCTGTGACCGATAGAAGGTTCTTCTCTGCCCAGAAAAATATTCTTGCAGCCACTTCTTTGAGAGAGGCATACTTTGTCCCCCCTTGGTGTCGTAGATAGGCTACTGTGGTCATATTGTCCGAGTAAATACGAACGTGATGATTTTTGATCAGTGCAGATGATGCCTTTAGGGCCTCCTCTACAGCTTTTAATTCTCTTAGATTTGAGGAGCTGCTGCTGATGTTCGATGTCCATTGTCCCTGAAAGTGGAAACCCTCTACCACCGCACCCCAGCCTCTTTTGCTGGCATCTGAGCGGAGTGTTTTTAGGGGAAGGTGGTCCCAGCTGACCCCTCTCTGGAGATTTTGGTAATCTAGCCACCATTTTAGCGCTGATTTCACATGGCCAGGGAGAAGAATCTTCTGATTCAATGGAGTCTGTCGTCTTCTGGAATGAAGGAGAACATAAGTCTGGAGAGTTCGTGTGTGAGCCTGGGCCCAGGAAACCGACTGTATACATGCGGTCAGGGACCCCTAGTACAGACATCGATTCTCTGAGGGTCGGTGCACGCTGGCCTCTGAACTTGGTTACCTTGCGGACAAGGTTGATTTGATGATCTTTGGGTAGAAAAGATGTTCTTACATCCGAGTCCAGTAGCACCCCCAGAAATTTCCTTCTTGTGGAGGGATGGACCTCCGATTTCTCCAGATTTGGGATCCAACCCAGGGTTTGTAATATCTCTAGGGACTTTGATACGTCTGTTTCCAGACGGGAGGCAGATGGAGCCATGATAAGCAGGTCGTCTAGATACGGGACTATGCATATTCCCTGTTGACGGATGAAGATTATCGCTTCCGCCATAATCTTTGTGAAAACCCGTGGGGCCGAAGAGATGCCGAAGGGGAGAACATTGAACTGAAAATGTTTGATTTGGTGACCCTTGGAGACTGCGAACCTGAGGAATTTCCTGTGCTCTGGATGGATTGGCACATGGTAATACGCATCCCTCAGGTCCACAGTCGCCATCATCCAACTCTGACCGATGAGGGGGATTACTGATTTGACTGTCTCCATTTTGAATCTCCTGTATCGGACAGATTCGTTTAAGGGTTTCAAATTTATGATAATTCTGTTCTTCCCCGACGGCTTGGTTATTAGAAAAAGGCGTGAATAATGACCACGTCCTTCCTCTAACTTCGGCACCTGAGAAATCACATTTGATTGCATTAGTTTTTGTAGATCTTGTAACAAGGAGTTTTGGAGATCTGGGTTTTGAAGGGAGGTTATCTTTACGCATTGTGGGGGTGGTCTCACAAATTCTATTTTTAATCCTTCTTGAATGGTACGAAGGACCCACTGATTTGTGGAGATGTTTTGCCACTCGGTGAAGAATCGTGAGAGTCGACCCCCGACCGGAGTACAGTCATTGCTTATCTGGGGTTTGGTGGGCCTGAGGGGCCAGGATATTTTTTCCCCTGCCTCCCTTAGGATAACTCCATCTTCCCGTTTTGCCTTTTCCTCTTTGTGAGGTTTGATCACGGGAGGGACGAAAAAAGCGTTTTTTGGGGGTCTTTTGCTCAGGAAGAGATTTCTTTTTATCTGCCGCCTTATCCAAAATATCGTCCAGGACTGGTCCAAATACATTATGACCCTGAAAGGGTATGCTACATAATTTGGACTTGGAGACAAAATCGCCTCCCCAGGATTTTATCCAGAGTGCTCTCCTGGACGAGTTAGAGAGAACGGCAGCTTTTGCAGCTACTCGAACTGATTCAGCAGACGCATCGGCTAGGAACCCCGTAGCTTTCTGTAGTAATGGTAGGGAGTCTAAAATCTCCTCCCTTGGGGTGCCTTGAGTCAAGTGATCCTCAAGTTTGCGTAACCAGATAAATAGAGATCTGGCTACGCAAGTAGAGGCTATATTAGATTTCAGCAGATTTGTGGAGGTGTCCCAGGACTTCTTTAATAAACTCTCTATTTTACGATCCATCGGATCCTTGAGTTGCGAAGAGTCCTCAAAGGGGAGGGCAGTTTTTTTAGTTACCCTAGACACCTGAACATCTACTTTCGGGGTCTCCCATAAGGAGTTATCCCCATCCAATGGGTACCAGTTTTTTAGTTCCGATGGTATAGTCAGACCTTTTTCAGGGAGGTCCCATTCATGCAGAATTAGATCTCGTAAATTCTTATGCACCGGGAACCCTTTTTGGTCTTTGGGTTTCAGACCCTCAAACATCTCATCATGTACTGTGAGTGTAACTTCTTCATCCTCTACCCCCATGGTGCTTCTTACTAAACCGATTAGTTCACTCATGTCCTCAGAACTAAAATAATATTTTTTGTTTTCTGATTTACAGGTGGGGGTAGAAGTAGAGCCTTCGTTTTCCCAGTTATCCTCTGAACCTGAGGACTGGATTTCTCCCGAGTCCGGGTCGGATTCTACTGGGGCTTTTTTCCTCTTTTTTGGAGGGGGTGGCTGAGGCACTGACATTTGTGAGAAGGTAGCCATAGAAGAATGGACCTCATCTTTAATGAGAGATCTAATGCTATCCAACAGCGAGGGTTGTTCAGCGCATAGGACCTCATCCGTACAGGATTGGCAGAGCTTTTTCCCGCATGTTGATGGGAGTTTGGCTGTACACACTTTGCATTTGCGGCTTGACCTTTTAGGGTCGGAAACCTTTTCTCCCTAAGAGAGAGAGAGAGAGGGTTTGCTAAGCCACTTAGAGGTATACATCTACATATACATATATCCATGAAAGCACATATGTATATAGGGGATAGCTGGGCCCAACACCTGCTACTTACTTTAGTAGGAGGGGGAACGCTGGCATATGCAGATGCAGAGCAAGGGGGTCTGTCACTGTCCATGTCCGTCAGCTGTTAACAGTCAGACAGCTTACCTTGCTACCCGGATCTTTTTATATGGATCGGTGGTCCCAGCGTGCAGTGCTCCTCCCCCCATGTGTGCCCGATTGGGGTAGGTCCTGGAACGCCCCCGAAACGCTGTCTGTATGGCGTGCTTCAGCTGCTGGACGCCATTGCCGGCCGGCATGCGCTCCATGGAACGCTCCCTGAATGAACCGGAAGTGACGCGCGTTAACCCGGAAGTCATCGGGCCTCCGGCCACAGCCCGGGACGCGCGCCACCTCCAGCGCTGCAGCCATGGGAGGAGAGAACCGGAGGGCTGCAGGAGGCCCCCGGCAAGCACGTCACCGCCCCGCATTACTCCCAAAGGGAGCGCCGGAGGGGCGGGAAGGTCCCGAGTCCCTCCGAAGAGAGGAGACGGGAGCAGCATACTAGAGGAGGGAGCCCGACCTCATGCCGCCCGACTTTTTCTGGTAAGTGGAGCTCCGTCGCCGGCCACGGCAGCCCCTTCAGATCTCTTCATGCCCCATAGGGGACAGGAAAACACTGGCGGTGCAGGAAGGGGAGGGGTATTTAACCTCTTGTGTTCCTGTCCCCTATTAGGGCGGGGAAGACAACCTCCGAAGTGGCTGTCGTGGAAGGTGACTAGAGAAAGTCGGGCCTCACTTTGCTGAATCTATTTCATCCCTACGTTTGTCTTTTCATCTTTACTCACAGTCATTATATGTGGGGGGCTGCCTTTTCCTTTGGGGTATTTCTCTGAGGCAAGGTAGGCTTATTTTCTATCTTCAGGCTAGTTAGTTTCTCAGGCTGTGCCGAGTTGCATAGGCAGAGTTAGGCGCAATCCACGGCTGCCTCTAGTGTTGTTTGGAGAGGATTAGGGATTGCGGTCTGCAGAGTTCCCACGTCTCAGAGCTCGTTCTATGATTTTGGGTTATTGTCAGATCACTGTATGTGCTCTGACCTCCATGTCCATTGTGATACTGAATTGCCTTTCATAACAGTCTCCTTCCTTTCCTGGGGCGGCCCTCATTTGAGCCAGTTTCTTTGTAGCACTTGATGGTTTTGCAACTGCACTTGGGGACACTTTCAAAGTTTTCCAATTTTTCAGACTGACTGACCTTCATTTCTTAAAGTAATGATGGCCACTCGTTTTTCTTTACTTAGCTGCTTTTTCCTTGCCATAATACAAATTCTAACAGTCTATTCAGTAGGACTTTCATCTGTGTATCCACCAGACTTATGCACAACACAACTAATGGTCCCCAACCCCATTTATAAGGCAAGAAATCCCACTTATTAAACCTGACAGGGCACACCTGTGAAGTGAAAACCATTCCCGGTGACTACCTCTTGAAGCTCATCAAGAGAATGCCAAGAGTGTGCAAAGCAGTCATCAAAGCAAAAGGTGGCTGCTTTGAAGAACATAGAATATAAGACATAATTTCAGTTGTTTCACACTTATTTGTTAAGTATATAATTCCACGTGTTAATTCATAGTTTGATGCCTTCAGTGTGAATGTACAATTTTCATAGTCATGAAAATACAGAAAAATCTTTAACCCCTTAAGCCCCGAGGGTGGTTTGCACGTTAATGACCGGGCCAATTTTTACAATTCTGACCACTGTCCCTTTATGAGGTTATAACTCTGGAACGCTTCAACGGATCTTGGCGATTCTGACATTGTTTTCTCGTGACATATTGTACTTCATTTTAGTAGTAACATTTATTCGATATAACTTGCGTTTATTTGTGAAAAAAACGGAAATTTGGCGAAAATTTTGAAAATTTCGCAATTTTCCAACTTTAAATTTTTATGCCCTTAAATCACAGAGATATGTCACGCAAAATACTTAATAAGTAACATTTCCCACATGTCTCCTTTACATCAGCACAATTTTGGAACCAAAATTTTTTTTTGTTAGGCAGTTATAAGGGTTCAAAGTTGACCAGCAATTTCTCATTTTTACAACACCATTTTTTTTTAGGGACCACATCTCATTTGATGTCATTTTGAGGGGTCTATATGATAGAAAATACCCAAGTGTGACACCATTCTAAAAACTGCACCCCTCAAGGTGCTCAAAACCACATTCAAGAAGTTTATTAACCCTTCAGGGGTTTCACAGGAATTTTTGGAATGTTTAAATAAAAATGAATATTTAACTTTTTTTCACACAAAATTTATTTCAGCTCCAATTTGTTTTATTTTACCAAGGGTAACAGGATAAAATGGATGCCAAACATTGTTGTACAATCTGTACTGAGTACGCTGATACCCCATATGTGGGGGTAAACCACTGTTTGGGCGCATGGCAGAGCTCGGAAGGGAAGGAGCGCCATTTGACTTTTAAATGCAAAATTGACAGGAATTGAGATGGGACACCATGTTGCGTTTGGAGAGCCACTGATGTGCCTAAACATTGAAACCCCCCACAAGTGACACCATTTTGGAAAGTAGACACCCTAAGGAACTTATCTAGATGTGTGGTGACCACTTTGACCCACCAATTGCTTCACAGAAGTTTATAATGCAGAGCCGTAAAAATAAAAAATCATATTTTTTCACAAAAATGATCTTTTCGCCCCCAATTTTTTATTTTCCCAAGAGTAAGAGAAGAAATTGAACCTCAAAAATTGTTGGCCAATTTGTCCTGAGTACGCTGATACCCCGTATATGGGTGTAAACCATTGTTTGGGCGTATGGCAGAGCTCGGAAGGGAAGGAGCGCCATTTTACTTTTCAATGCAAAATTGACTGGAATTGAGATGGGATGCCATGTTGCGTTTGGAGAGCCCCTGATGTGCCTAAACATTGAAATCCCCACAAGTGACACCATTTTGGAAAGTAGACCCCTTAAGGAACTTATCTAGAGGTGTGGTGAGCACTTTGACCCAACAAGTGCTTCACAGAAGTTTATAATGCAGAGCCGTAAAAATAAAAAATCATATTTTTTCACAAAAATAATCTTTTCGCCACCAATTTTTTATTTTCCCAAGGGTAAGAGAAGAAATTAGACCACAAAAGTTGTTGTGCAATTTGTCCTGAGTGCGACGATACCCCATATGTGGGGGTAAACCACTGTTTGGGCGCATGGCAGAGCTCGGAAGGAAAGGAGCGCCATTTGACTTTTCAATGCAAAATTGACTGGAATTGAGATGGGACGCCATGTTGCGTTTGGAGAGCCCCTGATGTGCATAAACATTGGAACCCCTCACAAGTGACACCATTTTGAAAAGTAGACCCCTTAAGGAACTTATCTAGATGTGTGGTGAGCACTTTGACCCAACAAGTGCTTCACAGAAGTTTATAATGCAGAGCCGTAAAAATAAAAAATCTTATTTTTTCACAAAAATGATCTTTTCGCCCCCAATTTTTTATTTTCCCAAGGGTAAGAGAAGAAATTAGACCACAAAAGTTGTTGTGCAATTTGTCCTGAGTGCGACGATACCCCATATGTGGGGGTAAACCACTTTTTGGGTGCATAGCAGAGCTCGGAAGGGAAGGAGCGCCATTTGACTTTTCAATGCAAAATTGACTGGAATTAAGATGGGACGCCATGTTGGTTTGGAGAGCCCCTGATGTGCCTAAACATTAAAAACCCCCACAAGTGACACCATTTTGGAAACTAGACCCTCTAAGGAACTTATCTAGATGTGTTTTGAGAGCTTTGAACCCCCAAGTGTTTCACTACAGTTTATAACGCAGAGCCGTTAAAATAAATTTATTTTTTTTTCGCAAAAATTTTTTAGCCCCCAGTTTTGTATTTTCACAAGGGTAACATAATAAATTGGACCCCAAAAGTTGTTGTCCAATTTGTCCTGAGTACGCTGATACCCCATATGTGGGGGGGAACCACTGTTTGGGCACATGGCAGAGCTCGGAAGGGAAGGAGCGCCATTTGGAATGCAGACTTAGATGGATTGGTCTGCAGGAGTCACGTTGCATTTGCAGAGCCCCTGATGTACCCAAACAGTACAAACCCCCCACAAGTGACCCCATATTAGAAACTAGACCTCCCATGGAACTTATCTAGATGTGTTGTGAGAACTTTGAACCCCTAAGTGTTTCACTACAGTTTATGACGCAGACCCGTGAAAATAAAAATTCTTTTTTTTTTTCACAAAAATGATTTTTTAGCCCCCAGCTTTGTATTTTTACAAGGGTAACAGAATAAATTGGACCCCAAAAGTTGTTGTTCAATTTGTCCTGAGTACGCTGATACCCCATATGTGGGGGGGAACCACTGTTTGGGCTCATGGCAGAGCTCGGAAGGGAAGGAGCGCCATTTGGAATGCAGACTTAGATGGATTGGTCTGCAGGCGTCACGTTGCATTTGCAGAGCCCCTGATGTACCCAAACAGTAGAAACCACCCACAAGTGACCCCATATTGGAAACTAGACCTCCCATGGAACTTATCTAGATGTGTTGTGAAAACTTTGAACCCCCAAGTGTTTCACTACAGTTTACAACGCAGAGCCGTGAAAATAAAAATCCTTTTTTTTCCCACAAAAATGATTTTTAGCCCCCCAAATTTTTATTTTCCCAAGGATAACAAGAGAACTTGGACCCAAAAAGTTGTTGTCCAATTTGTCTCGAGTACGCTGATACCCCATATGTTGGGGTAAACCCCTGTTTGGGCGCACGGGAGAGCTCGGAAGTGAAGGAGCACTGTTTTACTTTTTCAATGCAGAATTGGCTGGAATTGAGATCGGACGCCATGTCGCGTTTGGAGAGCCCCTGATGTGTCTAAATAGTGGAAACCCCCCAATTATAAATGAAACCCTAATCCAAACGCACCACTAACCCTAATCCCAACTGTAACCCTAACCACACACCTAACCCAGACACACCCCTAATTCTAATCCCAACCCTAATCCCAACCGTAAATGTAATCCAAACCCTAACCCTAGCCCCAACCCTAGCCCTAACCCTAACCCTAACCGGAAAATGGAAATAAATACATTTTTTTTAATTTTATTATTTTTCCCTAAGGCTAGGTTCACATTGCGTTAGGGAAATCCGTTTAGCACTAGCGGATTGCGCTAACACAATGTCTTTTTAGGTGTCGTGTTTAGTGGTCGCGTTAACGTCCCCGCTCTGGAAGATCGGGGATCGGACCTCGGGCGCGCCGCGGACGCTGCAAGCAGCGTCTGAGGCGCGCCACAAAAGAATGGCACCTTGCTAGCGCGAGCCGAAAATGGCACGCTCTAGCGATGCGCTACACCTGAAAATCACATTGCTGTCAATGGTTGTGCTAACGGACCCGTTGCACGGCGTTAATTGTGACATTTTCGCCGTGCAACGCTGTCCGTTAGCGTTAACCCATTAACGCAATGTGAACCTAGCCTAACTAAGGGGGTGATGAAGGGGGGTTTGATTTACTTTTATAGCGAGTTTTTTAGCGGATTTTTATGATTGGCAGCCGTCACACACTAAAAGACGCTTTTTATAGCAAAAAAGTTTTTGCGTCTCCACATTTTGAGACCTATAATTTTTCCATATTTTGGTCCACAGAGTCATGTGAGGTCTTGTTTTTTGCGGGACGAGTTGACGTTTTTATCGGTTACATTTTCGGACACGTGACAGTTTTTGATCGCTTTTTATTCCGATTTTTTTGTGAGGCAGAATGACCAAAAACCAGCTATTCATGAATTTCTTTTGGGGGAGGCGTTTATACCGTTCCGCGTTTGGTAAAATTGATGAAGCAGTTTTATTCTTCGGGTCAGTACGATTACAGCGACACCTCATTTATATCATTTTTTTTATGTTTTGGCGCTTTTATACGATAAAAGCTATTTTATAGAAAAAATAATTATTTTGGCATCGCTTTATTCAGAGGACTATAACTTTTTTATTTTTTGGGTTATGATGCTATATGGCGGCTCGTTTTTTGCGGGACAAGATGACGTTTTCAGAGGTAACATGGTTATTTATATCCGTCTTTTTGATCGCGTGTTATTCCACTCTTTGTTCAGCGTTATGATAATAAAGCGTTGTTTTTTGGCTCGTTTTTTTTTTTTTTTTCTTACGGTGTTCACTGAAGGGGTTAACTAGTGGGCCAGTTTTATAGGTCGGGTCGTTACGGACGCGGCGATACTAAATATGTGTACTTTTATTGTTTTTTTGTTTTTTTTTTATGTAAAGAAATGTATTTATGGGAATAATATTTTTTTTTTTCTGCTTTATTTAGGAATTTTTTTTTAATTTTTTTTTTTACAAGTGTGGAAATTTTTTTTTTTACTTTTTCACTTTGTCCCAGGGGGGGACATCACAGATCACCGATCTGACAGTGTGCACAGCACTCTATCAGATCGGTGATCTGACATACAGCCGGGCAGGATTAGAGCTGCAGCTGCAGCCTGATCCTGACCCGGAAGTGCTCCCTGCAGGACCCGGATGCAGCCCGGCGGCCATTTTGGATCCGGGGACTGCAGGGAGAAGACGCTCGGTACACGGTGAGCACATCACCGTGTACCGATCGTCTCAGGGAAGCCCGCAGGGAGCCCCCTCCCTGCGCGATGCTTCCCTGCACCGCCGGCACACCGCGATCATCTTTGATCGCGGTGTGCCGGGGGTTAATGTGCCGGGAGCGGTCCGTGACCGCTCCTGGCACATAGTGCCGGATGTCAGCTGCGATAGGCAGCTGACACCCGGCCGCGCTCCCCCCGTGAGCGCGGCCGATCGCATATGACGTACTATCCCGTCCATGGGAATTAAGTCCCAGGTCACCTGGACGGGATAGTACGTCATATGGGATTAAGGGGTTAAATGAGGTGGTGTGTCCAAACTTTTGGTCTGTACTGTACATTACACAGGCTTCTAGGGTATACAAAATTGTAGTATTCCTCTGTGATTTTAAAATTAGGGACTCACCAGGCACCAAGTGTAAGATTAACCCACTAATGACAGCCCATATTGCTATTCACAGCACCAAAGAATAAATAATGGACCCAAGAAGATGAAAATGCAACAGGATGTGTACTATACATTGACATGTATGCCATGAATAAGAGGGATGTCGAAACGCGTAGGCTAAATGCTATTCTTTGTGCATGAGGCTGTAATAAGCTGTAGTGGTATACCTCTAATTTTTTTGCATTAATATTTTTACATTTTTGGGGGATAATAAATACTGAAATTTTATTCAACATTACTACTTCCCACTGGATCCACGTTTTTCTTTGCGTACTATACATCAGAGGTGTCAAACTGCATTCCTCAAGGGCTGCAAACAGGTAATGTTTTCAGGATTTCCTTGTACTGCACAGGTGATAATTTAATCACCTACACACATAATGATTACAGCACCTTGTGCAAAGCTAAGGAAATCTTGAACACGCATGGTTTGCGGCCCTCGAGGAATGCAGTTTGACACCCCTGCTATACATGGACACACTGCTTCATCAGTTGCTTAACCCCTGGATGCTGCAGTCAATAGCAACAGTGGAATATAGATGGTTACACAGAGGGTGTGGGCTTGTACTTTTCCCCCCCATCTCCACCTAGCAATCGTGGGGTCCTGATGGTTGCCATAGAAAACTGAAGCCAAGTAATGGCCTCGGAATAAGGTGACCTGTTAGGGCTTGCCATAAGTAGAGTCTAAAGAGGAAACAAGTCAGCATAAAACTAGAAGGTCTTATGTTCTATAATACGAGATTTGCAGTGTATGTCACAAGCTATCAAACTGAAAAACAGTCAAATATTGGTTTAAAAAAACAACAAAAAAAACATTAATGAAATGAAAAAGAAAACACAAAACTTAGGATAAAAAAAACTGCATTTTTATTTGCATAAGTCCAAAAAAAAAGAATAAAAAGCAAATCAAAAAATATTACGTACCCCAAAATAGTACCTATAAAAAACAACAAAAAAAATACCTTGTCATACATAAAAACAAGCTATTCCAGCAAAATTTGCTCTCCAAAGTTAAATGGTGTGTGGCCAAAAAGTTTATGAATACAAATGCGGTATCACCATGTTCAAAAGAAATTGAGTAAAAAATTGCAGGGTCTATTTACATTTATTTACCCTTTGTGAAATGAAAGATTTTCAGCTATGACGACATTTCGGTGATTTTTTTTACCTCCCATGTGCCAATGTTTTAAAATTCAATGGGCAACCTGGTCTCAATACATCCCTAGATTAATTCCTTGAACAGTGCAGTTTCTGAAATGGGACCAATTGTTGTTTGTCATGACGTAAACAGCGATAAAGGGGCAGGATGGCGTACTGGGACCCGCACCTGTCCCTGACTCTATAAAGGGGCCCTGACTTGCCCTTACCTCAGGCGTACATATAATGGATAGGAGGCCTGAGCCGCCAGGCCAGTGTATCCCTGTCTCCTGTGTAAACCCTATCAGTGGCCCCCTCTCCCCCCCAGGAAGGAGGACTGCACAAACATAGCAAAACAGCAAACAGACAGGGAATACAGACAAGGTAACTTAAATAGCAAACACCCCAAAAGCTCACACAACCACAGAGGAAACACTGAGTAGGAAAAAGGGTAGCAACAACAAAGGAGGGAAAACAGGCAGGGCTGTGGAGTCGGAGTTAGTTTTGGTTGGAGTCGGAGTCAGTAGAAATGTACCGACTCCGACTTAAAAAAAAAATGTATTAATATTTCATAATTGAACTTTCATATGAATTTTATAAATATTACTCAAACATATATGTTCTATCAAACTATAAACAACAGTGATAAGCGCTGGAGATGGAGACATTTCTTACTTCTTGTGTGTCACTGTTCTCCACTGCCCTTATCTAATCTTATACTTGGTTAACCTCATGCTGCCCCAACCCCCCTACTTACAATGTATGAAACTGAAAGTGAAAATGTGTTGCAAATTCTTAGTAGTAAAGCTCCTCCTCTAGACTAGATGTTTGGTATGCGTCTTCCAAGCATCTCACAGCTGCTACTCACAGCTTGCAAGTGGTATTGCTACATCAATGAAATGGAGAGAGAAGCTACTATTACAAAATAACATTCTTTTGGCAGCTATTTATGTAGACCCAATGCATCGGATTCTTCTAGATGATCAACAGCTAACTAAAGGAAAAGAAGCTCTGTTTGAAATAACAGTAAGGATGGAAGGGTTGCAGATCAGTCAGGAGGAACAAGAAGAATTTGGTCGTCCTGCCACATCTTCACCCTCATCAACTGATGACGAATTTAATTTCGAAAAATATTTGGATCACAAGGACCGTGCAAAGCGCTCCCGCATAGAAGAGTCATTCCCATCAAAGAAAACAGCGAGTACTTTTCAGCAGAATTTTTCATGTGCACTAAAAGAAATTGAGAAATTTGACCGTTCATCAAAAATAACAGTGCAACAAGCGATTCCGCTGTATCCTGACATTGTCAGAGATGTTGCCCGAGTGGTTACTGCTTTGCCACCAACCCAAGTAAGTGTAGAGAGGTTGTTCTCTGCTCTCAAAATAATTAGATCAGATTTGAGGGCATCCATGAAGGAGGATCTGACAGAGGCAATACTTTTTCTGAGGACAAATTTATAAATTTCTTCTTATTAACTGCACAACAGTGTTTATTGCATATTTATAGTCATGGCCAAAAGTATTGACACCCCTGCAATTCTGTCAGATAATACTCAGTTTCTTCCTGAAAAGGATTGCAAACACAAATTATTTGGTATTATCATCTTCATTTAATTTGTCTTAAATGAAAAAACACAAAAAGAATTGTCCTAAAGCCAAATTGGATATAATTCCACACCAAACATAAAAAAGGGGGTGGACAAAAGTATTAGCACTGTTCGGAAAATCATGTGATGCTTCTCTAATTTGTGTAATTAACAACACCTATAACTTACCTGTGGCACCTAACAGGTGTTGGCAATAACTAAATCACACTTTCAGCCAGTTGACATGGATTAAAGTTGACTCAACCTCTGTCCTGTGTCCTTGTGTGTACCACATTGAGCATGGAGAAAAGAAAGACGACCAAATAACTGTCTGAGGACTTGAGAAACCAAATTGTGAGGAGGCATGAACAATGTCAAGGCTACAAGTCCATCTCCAAAGACCTGAATGTTACGGTGTCTACCGTGCGCAATGTCATCAAGAAGTTTAAAGCCCATGGCACTGTGGATAACCTCTCTAGATGTGGACGGAAAAGAAAAATTGACAAGAGATTTCAACGCAAGATTGTGCGGATGTTGGATAAAGAACCTCGACTAACATCCAAACAAGTTCAAGCTGCCCTGCAGTCCGAGGGTACAACAGTGTCAACCCGTACTATCCGTCGTCGTCTGAATGAAAAGGGACTGTATGGTAGGAGACCCAGGAAGACACCACTTCTTACCCAGAGACATAAAAAAGCCAGGCTGGAGTTTGTCAAAACTTACCTGAAAAAGCCTAAAACGTTTTGCAACAATGTTCTCTGGTCAGATGAGACAAAAGTAGAGCTTTATGGGCAAAGGCATCAACATAGAATTTACAGGAGAAAAAAGGAGGCATTCAAAGAAAAGAACACGGTCCCTACAGTCAAACATGGCGGAGGTTCCCTGATGTTTTGGGGTTGCTTTGCTGCCTCTGGCACTGGACTGCTTGACTGTGTGAATGGCATTATGAAGTCTGAAGACTACCAACAAATTTTGCAGCATAATGTAGGGCCCAGTGTGAGAAAGCTGGGTCTCCCTCAGAGGGCATGGGTCTTCCAGGAGGACAATGACCCAAAACACTTCAAAAAGCACTAGAAAATGGTTTGAGAGAAAGCACTGGAGGCTTCTAAGGTGGCCAGCAATGAGTCCAGACCTGAATCCCATAGAACACCTGTGGAGAGATCTAAAAATGGCAGTTTGGAGAAGGCACCCTTCAAATATCAGGGACCTGGAGCAGTTTGCCAAAGAAGAATGGTCTAAAATTCCAGCAGAGCATTGTAAGAAACTCATTGATGGTTACCGGAAGCGGTTGGTCGCAGTTATTTTGGCTAAAGATTGTGCAACCGAGTATTAGGCTGAGGGTGCCAATACTTTTGTCTGGCCCATTTTTGGAGTTGTGTGTGAAATGATCAATGTTTTGCTTTTTGCTTCATTCTCTTTTGTGTTTTTTCATTTAAGACAAATTAAATGAAGATAATAATACCAAAGAATTTGTGTTTGCAATCATTTTCAGGAAGAAACTGAGTAGTATCTGACAGAATTGCAGGGGTGTCAATACTTTTGGCCATGACTGTACTTACAAGAGTTTAGAAAAGTTTATAAAAGGTATTTGCTATATTCTAATTTTATATAAAATATAGTTTTTGCTCTAAGTGGTCTGATTACTTATATGATGGTGAGAAACTGAATAAGCACAATGTTAATATTTGACAACAGTCGGAGCCGGAACCTGATAAAATCCAGGAGTCGGAGTCGCAACTGTGGCTTACCGACTCCACAGCCCTGAAAACAGGTTTAACATGCAACCAAATAAGCAGACAACAATCTAAAGCTGGAGTCACACATAACGATATCGGTAACGATATCGTTGCAACGTCACGCTTTTGGTGACGTAGCAACGATCCCGCTAACGATCTCGTTATGTGTGAAAGCGAACAACGATGAATGATCAGGACCATTTTTTGGTCGCTGGTCACCCGCTGTCATCGCTGGATCGGCGTGTGTGACGCAGATCCAGCAATGTGTTCACTTGTAACCAGGGTAAATATCGGGTTACTAAGCGCAGGGCCGCGCTTAGTAACCTGATATCTACCCTGGTTACCATTGTAAAAGTAAAAAAAAAAAAAACAAACAAAAAAAACAGTACATACTCACATCACGATGTCTGTCACGTCCCCCGGCGTCCACAGGGTTAAAACTGCTTTCGGCAGGAGCGCTGCTAATGTGTCAGCGCCGACCGTAAAGCAGAGCACAGCGGTGACGTCACCGCTGTTACTGCCGGCGCTGACAGTCAGTGCAGGGAAGCTCTCGGCAGCAGCGCGTGCATTAGCAGCGCTCTTGCCGAAAGCAGTTTTAACCCTGTGGACACCAGCGGGGGACGTGACAGACATCAGAATGTGAGTAAGAAGTTTTTTTTTTTTTTTTACTTTTACAATGGTAACCAGGGTAAATATCGGGTTACTAAGCGCGGCCCTGCACTTAGTAACCCGATGTTTACCCTGGTTACCCGGGTGCTGCAGGTGGACTTCGGCATCGTTGAAGACAGTTTCAACGATGCCGAAGTCTTTCCCTTGATCGTTGGTCGCTGAGAGCCGTCTGTGTGACAGCTCCCCAGCGACCACACAACAACTTACCAACGATCACGGCCAGGTCGTATCGCTGGTCGTGATCGTTGATAAGTCGTTTAGTGTGACTAAAGCTTAAGTAGATAAACCTCCAAGCTCCTAACACCACGCTCCTTCACACTCCTAGCCAGGCAGCTGAACTGATCACTGACAACAGTTGTAGTCAAAGCTAGGTCTATATAGAAGATGAGATAACAAAATCCAATTCACCTGAGAGACCAAGCTCTCAGCAACTTCAGCAACAAGGTTAACTCCTGCACTGCTGGCACAAGGCAGCCAGGTCAGAATTCAGGGAAGAGCTTCTGTTCACTGTGTGTGAAAGAGGCCCAGAGCGCTGCGGTTCTCTGAAGCCTCTTAGTCGCGGTAGCCCCATGACAGTTTTTTTTTGCACTGTTTTGGCAACTTGGGGCCTTCTTAAAATGCGCCCACAATCAATTTCAGCAAAATCTAAGTTCTACCAGCGAGTTCAAAATGCTCACCGTACCCCTAGAGAGATTCTTTAAAGAGATGTAATTTTTAAAGTGGGGTCTCTGGGGGGATGGTTTTGCTGCGGATCCGCAGCGTTTCCACAGCTTCGGGTCCGCAACAGTTTCCCATGCGTTTACAGTACAATGTAAACCTATGGGAAATGCAATCCGCCGTGCACATGCTGCGGAAAAAAACCACACGGAAACGCAGCGATTTACAATCCGCAGCATGTCAATTCTTTGTGCAAAATCCGCAGCGGTTTTACACCTGCTCCATAATAGAAAACCGCAGGTATATCATTTTTATGGACCTATTCAAATCAGGAATAAACAGCTATATTGACCTTGGGACAAAGACATTGCTCCACTTCACAGTTGTCTAATTCTAGCATTTACCAAGAAGAGGACATTGGAGAGACCATAAAATGTGGACTAGTAAGAGACTATATTGGAGATCTCAGTGAAGACCAAGATCATTTTCCCCGGCAGACCATCGCGGCTGTGTCTCCCATACACAAGAGCACTTAATCGGTCGAGAGTGCCTCGGTGCTCCATGAGAAAGCTGACGCCTAATATATCTAGCCAGACTGATCTCCAAAGCGATTTGACGTTTGAAAATGGACATGCCCAATCGACCTCTCCCTTCGACGATCAGTTGTCAGGGGCCCCTATATATCATTATTAGCTACATTAATCTTATGTATATGGGGGCCTTCAGAATGTGATCTCTCAAGATCAGTGCTTTAGATCATTTACCTGATAATAGAAATCATCATGGTAGGGGTCCGTGCTCTGCAGCTGGAGGAGCTGAATACGACAGACCCACTCTTTCTCTCGTTGTAGCATAAGACCTGCATAGGGGTCACGTCGATGAACTT
This sequence comes from Ranitomeya imitator, assembly GCF_032444005.1. NCBI lineage: Eukaryota > Metazoa > Chordata > Amphibia > Anura > Dendrobatidae > Ranitomeya > Ranitomeya imitator. The sequence continues at coordinate 658,578,271 of NC_091283.1, forward strand.
CTGTGTGTGAGGGCCGGGAAGAGCGATCTCCCCCACAGCCACCGACACCTCTGTGTTGGCTGAAAAACATATCGCGCAACAAATACTTATTTGTAAGGATAGTAATAACTGTTCACTGAACATTTGTAAAACAATTTGTAGTTAAATTATCAACGCAAGGCAAAATGTATTCCCTTATTAATGGGACAGTCTAGCCCAATGGTTCCCAACCTTTCTGACCTTGAGAGCCACATTCAGCTCTGCAAGAGGATCACGAGCCACATAAAGCTGCTGCCCCCTTCACAGTAGTGGCAACCAAAGCCCCCAATACGGGTATAATGATAACCAAAGCTTTTCCACACAAATCACCCCGAGGCAGTATACCAAGATCCAGGGGTTCCCACCACATTCGGCATTCTCCCATCACACACTCCCAACACAGTCACATCCATCTTCCAGCACCTCCTCTGACCGGTAGTATCATCCTGTCTTCAGCGTACCATACTTAAAATTATCTCTAAACCTCCAAGACCAGTAGAAGTGTACCCAAATATGCTCTTCTCTGCTGGGCTACTGACAAAGGTCACCATTGTGCTCTTCATACCAGTGTACTAAATCTGGAGCTAATGCACCAAGCTGACAGACAGCCGCGAGCCACAGTTCATGGGACCACGAGCCACATGTGGCTCCCGAGCTACAGCTTGGGGACCCCTGGTCAAGCCCAACTTTAAGATGTCAACTTTTAACATTGTAACTGGCAGGAAAACTTTTACAGTTTTTTTTCTGCAACTCAGATCAAACAAGAAACATGGGTTCTGTGAAGAACACAAACAGGACACTACATGAAAAATGGACGTCTGACTGCAGCCTAAAAGTCAAAATGATATCTGCATGTCCAAAACCAATAGAAAGTCATCTTTGGCAAAAAAAAATCTAGCTTAATTCTTTGAATTTTGTCTCTTCTCTCTGTCCCTCCCTTTGAAACATAACTTGGCAGACAGTAATATCATAATACATGGAAATGCTGGGCATAGCCGACTATATGATGTGTAAATATTTCAAATACAAAATTTTACTAGAGAAAGGGCACAGACATTACTTTGGATGGTGGGGTGGATCACTATTGGATATCTGTTCTGGCGGAAAGTCTGTAGCCAAATAAGTAGCTGATTGGCTGCAACAATCATGTGACCTGTCACATGACCACTGGTAGAAGACGACGCTGGGAGGGATACATATATACTTTTATGATTGCCAGTTTAGCGGTTTAGAAGGGTTTGCTAGTAGTAGATAATCCCTATAAAGTTAAATACAGTACTTACTTGCGGTTCTGCTGACGCTGAAAAAGTAGACGCCTGTGCTGAGGGTGCAGGTGAGTGGTATCTGGGCGGAACTGCAGCTGCTGAGGCCTGAAAAATACAATGCCATTGTAATTTTTGACCTGGTGCATTAAGGGGTTGTCATGGCAACATTTATATTTTACCAGTGACTTGGAATATTTTAAGATCTTTCCTGGCTTGTGTGCAGGCTGCCCCAAGATCTGCATTCACTCCAGAAGTGAGAAGTCATTGTTGCAGCAGCAGGCCCGCTGAGGCCTGAGATCGGATGCCGCGGTCAGGTGATCTCAGAAGTGCATCATCAGTAATGTCAGATGTTGCGCTGCTGAAGTCACCCGACTGTGGCAATCACACTCCGCAATGGTCCTGCTGCTGGAACATCTCCCTTCTGGTGTAAATGCAGACCTCAGAGCGACTTGTGCAGGATCCTGGGAAGTGCCAGTAGGTATCACTCTTATTTCCCAAGCCACGGTACAATTTTAACTCTGCCCTGACAATTCTTTAAATGGTTTTCCACAGTGCATCATCCACACAGTACTCTCCATCTTCCTCTTGCACAGGCACACTTCTCCATGCCCGGACGAGAGCAGCGCATGCACCATAGTGCGTCCTCCACACAGTACCCTCCATCTCCTCTCAATCCTGCACAAGCACACTTCTCCCTGGTTGGACGAGAGAAGCGCATGCACCATAGTGCGTCCTCCACACAGTACCCTCCATCTCATCTCACTCCTGCACAAGCACACTTCTCCCTGGTTGGACGAGAGAAGCGCATGCACCATAGTGCGTCCTCCACAGTACCCTCCATCTCCTCTCACTCCTGCACAAGCACACTTCTCCCTGGTTGGACGAGAGAAGCGCATGCACCATAGTGCGTCCTCCACACAGTACCCTTCATCTCCTCTCACTCCTGCACAAGCACACTTCTCCCTGGTTGGACGAGAGAAGGGCATGCACCATAGTGCGTCCTCCACACAGTACCCTTCATCTCCTCTCACTCCTGCACAAGCACACTTCTCCCTGGTTGGACGAGAGAAGCGCATGCACCATAGTGCGTCCTCCACACAGTACCCGCCATCTCATCTCACTCCTGCACAAGCACACTTCTCCCTGGTTGGACGAGAGAAGCGCACGCACCATAGTGCGTCCTCCACAGTACCCTTCATCTCCACTCACTCCTGCACAAGCACACTTCTCCCTGGTTGGACGAGAGAAGCGCATGCACCATAGTGCGTCCTCCACACAGTACCCTTCATCTCCTCTCACTCCTGCACAAGCACACTTCTCCCTGGTTGGACGAGAGAAGCGCATGCATCATAGTGCGTCCTCCACTGTACCCTTCACCTCCTCTCACTCCTGCACAAGCACACTTCTCCCTGGTAGGACAAGAGAAGCGCATGCATCATAGTGCGTCCTCCACAGTACCCTTCATCTCCTCTCACTCCTGCACAAGCACACTTCTCCCTGGTTGGACGAGAGAAGCGCATGCACTATAGTGCGTCCTCCACAGTACCCTTCATCTCCTCTCACTCCTGCACAAGCACACTTCTCCCTGGTTGGACGAGAGAAGCGCATGCACCATAGTGCATCCTCCACACAGTACCCTCCATCTCCTCTCACTCCTGCACAAGCACACTTCTCCCTGGTTGGACGAGAAGCGCATGCACCATAGTGCGTCCTCTACACAGTACCCTTCATCTCCTCTCACTCCTGCACAAGCACACTTCTCCCTGGTTGGACGAGAGAAGTGCATGCACCATAGTGCGTCCTCCACACAGTACCCTTCATCTCATCTCACTCCTGCACAAGCACACTTCTCCCTGGTTGGACGAGAGAAGCGCATGCACCATAGTGCGTCCTCCACAGTACCCTCCATCTCCTCTCACTCCTGCACAAGCACACTTCTCCCTGGTTGGACGAGAGAAGCGCATGCACCATAGTGCGTCCTCCACACAGTACCCTCCATCTCATCTCATTCCTGCAAAAGCACACTTCTCCCTGGCTGAATAAGAGCAGCGTATGCACCATAGTGCGTCTTCCACACAGTACCCTCCATTTCATCTCACTCCTGCACAAGCACACTTCTCCCTCGCTGGATGAGAGAAGCGCATACACCATAGTGCGTCCTCCACACAGTACCCTTCATCTCATCTCACTCATGCACAAGCACACTTCTCCCTGCCCTGCCAAGAGCAGCGCATGCACCATAGTGCGTCCTCCACACAGAACCCTCCAGGGCAAAGTGCCTGAGCGGGACCGCGATGGGGACAGTGTGTGGATAATTTAAAGGGACTCTGTCACCTGAATTTGGCAAGACTGGTTTTGGGTCATATGGGCGGAGTTTTCGGGTGTTTGATTCACCCTTTCCTTACCTGCTGGCTGCATGCTGGCTGCAATATTGGATTGAAGTTCATTCTATGTCCTCCATAGTACACGCCTGCGCAAAGCAATCTTGCCTTGTGCAGGCATGTACTACGGAGGACAGAGAATGAACTTCAATCCAATATTGCAGCCAGCATGCAGCCAGCGAGTAAGGAAAGGGTGAATCAAACACCCGAAAACTCCGCCCATATGACCCAAAACCAGTCCCGCCAAATTCAGGTGACAGGCTCCCTTTAAGATGCGTCATCCATATGAGGCAGGAAAGAAGGTTGGCGATTGTAACAAGAGAGGAGGCACCATATAAAGACCAGAGATGCCCATCTGACTGGACCGTGCCATCTGTGAGTATATTAAAATGTCTTTTATGACTTGAGGAGCAGAATCCTTTAATAGAGGGCTGAAAGATGCTGGCTGCACACTATAATGGGAAAACCTGGTGACAAAGGGTATCAATAAAAAACGGTCTGCTCAGGGCACAAAAAAAAAATAAGCCATCACACAGCTCGTGATCTGAAAAATTATGGAAAATGGTGAGAAGTTAATTTATTTTTTTACTACTGAAAATATTTTCGCCACTGGGAAAGTTGGTGTCCCATCCTGGGACACTGTATATAAAAGGAAAAAAAAGTTTGAAAAAATTGTAAATACTTAAAAAATAAAACAATGTAAAGAAAAAAAAACCAAAACCACATTAATCCAATAGCTCTCAAAATACAGCGATGCAAAAAAAAAAAAAAAAAAAAAAAAAATGTATTGTATAAAAGCGACAAAAATTACAAATGTGGTATCGCAGTAATCGTAGTGACCCAAAGAATAAAGGGTCAACGTCAAAAAAAAAAATCCCCCCAAAATTATTGAATTGCAGGTTTTGTTTATTCTGCTTCCAAAAAAAAATAATCGGAATAGAAAGCGATCAAAAAAATGTTATGTGACTGAAAATGGTACCAAAAAAAAACCAACTCAAAAAACAAGCCTTCTCATGATAGTCTACAGAAATATAGAAACATTATAGCTCATGGTGATGCATAAACTTAGTTTTGCAAAAAAAAAAAACAAAAAAAAAAAAAAAACTCATCTTTTAGTGTGCGATAGTAGCCAAGCATAAAAAAAATCTGATAAATCTGGTATAGCACCGACCCGGAGAATAAATTTGTATAATCACTTAGGCTTCTTTCACACTAGCGTCGGAATCTCCCCGTCGCAATGCGTCGGGTAGAGATTCCGACGCTAGCGTTTAACGCTTTGCACAATGGGTGCAGCGGATGCATTTTTCCGGCGCATCCGCTGCCCCATTGTAAGGTGCGGGGAGGTGGGGGCGGAGTTCCAGCCGCGCATGCGCGGTCGGAAAAAGCGGTCCGTCGGGAGAAAAAAACATTACATGTAGGGTTTTTTTTTCCCGACGGTCCGCCAAAGCACGACGCATCCGTCGCAAGACGGATGCGAAGTGTGCAAATCCGTCGCAAATAGAAGTCTATGGGGAAAAAACGCATCCTGCAAGCACTTTTGCAGGATGCGTTTTTTCTGCAAAACGACGCATTGTGACGGATTTACAAAAAACGCTAGTGTGAAAGTACCCTTATATTGCACCAGAAACAGCGTAACAAAATAAAACCAATTCCTCACCTGCTGTTTTGTTCTTTCTGCGTCTCAAATATTGCAGCAAGGTTCGTCACATGTATCCTGTGCTCTGCTCTCAGCTCTTACATTTTGTAAATCTCTGAAATACATGATTCAGATGGAACCCCCAGGCAGAAGATTGCCTATAACGAGGCAGATTGACGTACTGTGGACACCGTCTGACTTGTGATCCGATGATGTCCGTCTTTTTAAGGGTGCACATAAGCGAGGTCAGCTAAAGTTTTGTGCACTTCTGAAATTAAATTGAACAGAGGCAAGACGAGTCCAGAGTATCTCTGCTGCCTATAGTGAATGGATCCCTCAGGGATTTCATCTGATTCCCGTCGTTTGGAGATTTAGATGGAAAACCCGATATAAGTGCTCAGTTTAGAGCACAGGATAAATGTGGTCCAAAATGCTATGTAAAATGTTCCCAATAAAAGCTTATTTAAATCCACAAAAGAAGCAAACCCCACTCAGGTCTGTCATCTGTGATTGGAAATTTAGGGGGTTTCCATGTTACTGGTAGCACAAAGGCTCTGGAAAAGCACTTTGGCTCCTAGCCACCCCAAACAAATCTAGCGAAGTTTGCACTCCCAAATCCCTCCTTCCCATTTGAGCCCCACAGTGTCTCTAAACCGCAGTTAGTGTCCACGTTTGGCATTACTGTATGGAAGACAGCCCGCTTCATTTACCAATGCATGTCTCCAGAAGCACGAGCTGGACGCAATGTACGGCTCTACATCATATGGAGCACTACAATGTATTGGCAAAGACAGAGTTGCAATTTTCACTCCGCAACATCCACTACTGCTTGTTTCAGGAAAACCGAAGAAACAATGGACACAAGAGCTCAGAGTAACAATGTAATCAACTTTATTAAGAGCAATTTAAAAACTAACAGCAATCATTATATGCAAAATACCATATATATATATAAGACACAAAAGATGCAATGAATAAAAGTGGAGGCGAACCTAGTACCACGCATATATGAAAAAATGTACTCGGGAGCAAATCACGTGATGGCTATGAGGTCAAGAAGCCATATAAATATAAGCAAAATAACAATTTAGCGAAAAATAGTAAGCTATAAGACCTAAAAATTGGATAAATGTGCCAACCATATAAACAATAATAGGTGACTAAGCTCCGAACAGCAGGAGGGAAAGGCAGATGTATAAACCGCTACATGGGAAAATCCCATTAAGGTGCAGTGCATATGGATAAATCCCGCAGTGCTAAATAATCCATCTGATCCACAATGTTTGGCATATGAAACTATAAACTCCTAATGTCAAGGTCAGTAATATACCACATATAATCCTAGGCAGATGTATAAACTGCTACATGGGAAAGTCCCTTTAAAGTGCAGTGCATAAGTAGATCCCACAATGCTTAATAATCCATCTGATCCCAAATTTTTAGGCATGTAAATCTGTAAGCCCCTAATATCAAAATCAATAAGGTACCACATATGATCCTAGGAGATACCGGGCAAAAGGGGAAGACTGAGCCAGTGAAGGGTTAAAGTATGTACCGACCTGCTGTTAACATGCGTGGAAGAGGGAGCCCCGACGCGCGTTTCGCAGTAGTTGCTTCCTCGGGGGGCGCCCCCCGAGGAAGCAACTACTGCGAAACGCGCGTCGGGGCTCCCTCTTCCACGCATGTTAACAGCAGGTCGGTACATACTTTAACCCTTCACTGGCTCAGTCTTCCCCTTTTGCCCGGTATCTCCTAGGATCATATGTGGTACCTTATTGATTTTGATATTAGGGGCTTACAGATTTACATGCCTAAAAATTTGGGATCAGATGGATTATTAAGCATTGTGGGATCTACTTATGCACTGCACTTTAAAGGGACTTTCCCATGTAGCAGTTTATACATCTGCCTAGGATTATATGTGGTATATTACTGACCTTGACATTAGGAGTTTATAGTTTCATATGCCAAACATTGTGGATCAGATGGATTATTTAGCACTGCGGGATTTATCCATATGCACTGCACCTTAATGGGATTTTCCCATGTAGCGGTTTATACATCTGCCTTTCCCTCCTGCTGTTCGGAGCTTAGTCACCTATTATTGTTTATATGGTTGGCACATTTATCCAATTTTTAGGTCTTATAGCTTACTATTTTTCGCTAAATTGTTATTTTGCTTATATTTATATGGCTTCTTGACCTCATAGCCATCACGTGATTTGCTCCCGAGTACATTTTTTCATATATGCGTGGTACTAGGTTCGCCTCCACTTTTATTCATTGCATCTTTTGTGTCATATATATATATGGTATTTTGCATATAATGATTGCTGTTAGTTTTTAAATTGCTCTTAATAAAGTTGATTACATTGTTACTCTGAGCTCTTGTGTCCATTGTTTCTTCGGTTTTCTTGTATTGTATCATGGTGGAGCATTTATATTAATTTGTTTGCCCTCCTTGTAGGTTTATTATTTTACTGCTTGTTTCAGGCTAACACCCAAGGAGTCAAAGTTGTCATTGCAACTGCACTTCGGGGCTCTGTATAGGGAGTCTGCAAACTATTCTACGATAATTTGTTCTCCAAAAGTCATTAGCACTCCATCCTTCCAGAGTCACCGTACGGCTAAACAGTACTGTACAGCCACATATGGGGTTATTGCCACGTTCAGCAGAAACTGTGACACATTTTGGTGCCAATAAACCCATTTCCCCATGTGATAATGTAAAATATGAAGCTAAAACAATTTGTGTTAAAGATGTAGTTATTTTGTCTTCACATTCCAATGGTATAAAATTCTGTGACACACCCGTGGTGACAACATGCTCAATCTACCCCTAGATGAATTCCTTGAGAGTTTATAAAATGAAGTCACTTATGAAGGGGTATTGCCAATGTGACATGGCATCCTCAAACCATTCCAGCAAAATGTGCACTACAATATGGCGACCTTTCCTTTCTGAGCTTTGCACGGTGCCCCAAAAGTAGTTTTCGACCATATAATGGGGGTACTGGAGTACTCAGGGTAAATTGCGTAAAAAAAAAAAAAAAAAAAAACAAAACTATTTCAATGTGGTTTTGAGGGGTGAAGTTTTTAAAATTGTGGCACTTTGGGGGTATTTTCTGACACACCGGCCCATCAAAGTCACTTCAATCGTGATGTGGTCTCTAAAAAAAACCAAAAAACTTTTGTATATCGCTGATAAATTTTTTTTTTTTTTAGTAGGTTAGAAATGTTAAAACCTTATGTTTCAAAATTGATGCACATGTAAAGTATACATGAGGGAAATGGTAATTACGGTATTTTGTACTGCATTAATAACTGGTTTAAGGATACAAAAATTGAAATTTGCAAAAAGTATCAAAATTCCAATATTTTCACAAATAAATGCAAAAAAATTCAATCTAAATTTACCACCAACCTTAAAAGCACAATGTGTTGCAGAAAAAAAAATCTCAGAATCACTGGGATCCGTTGAAGCTTTCCAGAGTTACCACCACAAAGTGACCCTGGACAGATTTGTAAAATTTAGAACTTAGCCTGGTCAGGAAGGTGATAACAGGCTACAGGGTGAAGGGGTTAAAGGAGAGATCTGAAACTAAAAGATATTTAAGATCAATCTACTGTAATATAGTCACTTTTAAAATATACTTCAATTAAAAAGTCCCTACAGTTCCTCCCCTTATTCCAAGAGCTATAACTTTTTTTTAAACTTTTCCATCAATATAGCCATGAGAGCTTGTTTTTTTGTGGGGCAAGTTGTACTTTTGAATGACACGATTCATTCTACCATATAGTATACTGGAAAACGGGAATATTATTCGAAGTGTGGTGAAATTAGCAAGAAAAAAAAAAAAAGTGCAATTCCATAATGTTTTTTTTTCTTTCTGTTTTTCATTTACCTTACTAAATTTATAGTAAAACTGACTTGGCAATATGATTCCCCAAGCCAGTACAAGTACATAAATATAAACAAAATAGACATGTTTGGTATACAAGTGGTGAAAATAAATTTAGTAGTAAAAAAAATAAAATAAAGAACTTATTTTCCAGAGACCGATAATTTTTTAGATCACGAGCTGTGTGATTTCTTTTTTTGTGTGCCCTGAGCTGACCTTTTTTATTGGTACCATTTTGGGGTAGATACAATGTCTTGATTGCCTTTTATTGCATGGTTATGGAGACCAAAAAAAACTCAGTTCTGGCATTTTGATTTTTTTTCTCGTTATGCAGTTTACAGATTCGATTAATTTTACATTTTGATAGATAGCCATTTTCAGAACTGTCCAATACCAAATATATGTTTTTGTTTTTTCTTTTAAAGGGAACCTGTCATCACAATTTAGTATGTTAACCCCCAAGGTTGTTTGTACCTTCATGACCAGGCCAAATTTGAAAAAATCTGACCAATCTACCGTATATAGTCATAGTCATACCTGGGGGTCGGCAGGGAAGGGGGAGATGTCTAGTTATACTTACCTGCTCCTAGCGCGGTCCCTGGACATCCCTGCTTCTTCCAGCGCTGCATCTTCTTCTTGTATTGAGCGGTCACATGGTACCGCTCATTACAGTCATGAATATCCGGCTCCACCTCCCATAGGGGTGGAGCCGCATATTCATGACTGAAAATGAGCGGTAACTGTGACCGCTCAATACAGGAAGAAGATGCAGCGCCGGGAGAAGCAGGGACCGCGCCAGGAGCAGGTAAGTATACGTGGAGGGGAGCGCTGCGCGATATTTACCTGCTCCTCGCTCCGGTGCGGCTCCATCTCCAGTGTCCTCTGGCAGTGACGCTCAGGTCGGAGGGCGCGGTTACGTAGTCAGTGCGCGCCCTCTGCTGAGCGTCAGTGCTGGAGACGGAGCCGCACGAGGAGCAGGTAAATATTGAAAGCGCCGGCGTCCTGAGCAAGAGAGGTGAGTATGTGATTTTTTTTTTTTATATTGCAGCAGCAGCATTCTATATGGCACAGCTTTATAAGGAGCATCTATGGGGCCATAATGAACGATGCAGAACATTATATATGGCACAGCTTTATGCGGAGCATCTATGGGGCAATAATGAACGGTGCAGAGCATTTTATATGGCACAGCTTTATGTGGAGCATCTATGGGGCCATAATGAACGGTGCAGAGCATTCTATATGGCACAGCTTCATTATGGCACCATAGATGCTCCATATAAACGGTGCAGAGCATTCTATATGGCAGTTTTATATGGAGCATCTATGGGGCCATAATGAACGGCGCAGAGCATTATATATGGCACAGATTTATATGGAGCATCTATGGGGCCATAATGAACGGTGCAGAGCATTATATATGGCACAGATTTATATGGAGCATCTATGGGGCAATAATGAACGGTATGGAGCATCTATTTTTATTTTTGAAATTCACCGGTAGCTGCTGCATTTCCACCCTAGGCTTATACTCGAGTCAATAAGTTTTCCCAGTTTTTTGTGGCAAAATTAGGGGGGGGGGTCGGCTTATACTCGGGTCGGCTTATACTCGAGTATATACGGTAACTTTATATGGTAAAAACCCTGGATCACTTCAATGGTTTCCACTGATTCTCAGAATGTTTTTTCGAGACATTGTATTTTATCAAAGTGGTAAAAAAATTCTATAAGACTTGCGTTTATTTGTGGGAAAAAATGGAAACTTAATTTCTATGCCTTCAAAGTAGAGTGTTCTGTCAGACAAAACATTTAATAAATAACATTTTCCACATGTCTACATCTGCACAATTTTTTTTAATTTTTTTTTATTAGGAAGTTATAAAGGTTAATTAAAAGTTGACAAGCGATCTCATTTTTCCAACAAAATTTATAAAACTTTTTTTTTTTTTTTTTTTTTCAGGGACCACATTTGAAGCGACCTAGGGGTTTATACGACAGAATATACCCAAGTGTCACACTTTTAAACTGAATCACAGCAGGGGCACATTTACAAGATTTTCTCAGCACAGGAACATTTTATTTACACACATCCAATTGTGAAACTTATTATTCCAAGATCTATTAATAAAAGTGAAATTTGTTTGCAGGTAGTTTTGTCTTAAGCCTGTGAAATGCATGATCGATGGGGTTGAGATCTGGTGAGTGATCCGGCCATTGCAGAATATTCCACTTATTTGCCTTAAATTCCTGGGTTGCTTTTGCAGTATGGTTTGGGCCACTGTCCATCTGTACTGTATAGCACCGTCCAATCAACCTTGCTGCATTTGGTTGAATCTGGGCAGAAAGTATCGCCCTGTACACATCAGAATTCATCCGCTGGCTTCTGTCTTCAGTCACACCATCAAAAAATACTAGAGGAACAGTGTATTGGAAGTCCTGCATGTCCATGCCATCACACTTCCTCCATGTTTTACAGAGGATGTGGTGGGCTTTGGATCTTGAGCCGTTCCAAGCCTTCTCCATATTTTTTTCTTCTCATTATTCTGGTACAGGTTGATCTTAGTTTCAGCTGTCCTAAAGAAGCCAGCACACTTCTGGAAAGCATTCTTTGATTTTTTTTGGCAACGTCTAATCTGGCCTATTTTTAAGGCTGATAAAAGGTTTGAACCATGTGGTGAGCCCTTTATTTGCTCTCAAAGTCTTCTCCTTATGGTAAACTTAGAAACTGATACACCAACTTCCTGGAGAGTGTTCTTCAAATGGATGGATGTTGTGAGAAGGGTTTTCTTCACCATGGAAAGGATTCAGAGACCATCCACCACTGTTGTATTCTGTGGACTTTGACAGATTTAAAAAAAAATGTTTTTAGCCTAAGGATGGTCTGTTTTATTCCATTTAAAGCTCCTCTGACCAAATATTGTGGGTTCACAGTAACAGCTTTCAAATACCACACCTAAAATTCAGCTCCAGACCTTTTATCTGCATAACCGATGATGGGTTAACAAGGCAATAGCCCAAGTGCCCATTAAAGCACTTAAATTGAGATTATTAAATTACCTTTGGTCCCTTTAAAAGGAGGCATCTACTTATAATGGGCTGTAATTCATAATCCCCTACTACATTTAGGATGGGCACACCCTCAAATGAAAGCAAAGAGTTTGCACTTTATGCCCATATTAATTATATATCTGCATCTTCAATATGTTTTGGTAAACAAAATGCCAAAACTTGTGTCACTGTCCAAATATTCCTGGATCTAACTGCATTAGAAAGCTATACATTTTCATTGCACAATGAAGCTAATCGTGAAATAAGAATACCTTTTTAATTTTACTCTTATTCATTTGACAATCTACCTTATATTTTTCAAATGGGCTCCTGGGGTAGCTGCAGACGGAACACCGAAAAAGGGACGGAACCCTCCACTTCCTGGTGGAACGATCGACCCTACATGTCCCTGTAAAAGCTTAGGTGTGACACCGGCTATAACAGGCCCATGGAGGCCACCAGTACGAGCAAACTGACTAGGAGACATCCGGCCAGCCGCTGCCTGAAAAAAAGCATATACGTTAGAGAAGGAAAGCAACAAAAACAAAAAAAAAAAAACACCTAGAATTCTGAATGAGAAAAATTTTATATATATATATATATATATATATATATATATATATATATATATATATATATATATATATATATATATATATATATATATACATATACATACAATATTGTTTATCGGCAACAGTAAGCAACGACAAATGGATTTTTCTTCTTGTTACTCACTGTAAAATTAATTTCTCACCACATTCATTTGGGGACACAGACATTGGGTTATAATACTAGGAGGTGGACATAAGTAGTAAAGTGTTTGTTCTCCCCAACAACTACATACATCCTGGAGACACTGCGCTGAATCAGTCTGTAGCAAGCAGCAGGAATGAAAAATCTAGATGGTTATCACTAATAACATTTACCTACTGGGAAAAACAAGCCAGATAAAATACCCATATGGCTATGTTCACACTGTGTAGTTTGCAGTCTGTTTAGTGGTTCCGCTTGAATCCCCCTAAAATTAGGATTCACATGAACCCAGATGGGATCATGGACTGCAATGACAAGCATTGAAATTCATTAGTGTTTTTATTCTGAAAGTGTCCATCTACTTAGTCAGCTACCAGAAAAAAACTGAGTCGCAGGAGCGCTGAAGGAGACTTAAACACCAGGTAAAGTTTAACCACAACGCGTTTCGACGGAAACACAGTCTTCCTCGGGTGGGAGTTACTCAGCGCTCCTGTGACCGAGCTTTTTTTCTGGTAGCCTCTTCCTGTCCTCCCTTGGAGGTGATCGGCTGGAGCTGCGGTGCTGCTCGACACCCCCCCTTTCTTCCCTCTTGGCTCCTTCCTCAGCGCTCCCTTGAGAACGCCTTCACTGACCCTGAACCATCTGCCTAGTGGGGCACAGAAACATGGTCTGCTACTTTTCTGTGCATGTCTAAGCAGACACTTTCAGATGGATGAAAAAAACAAAACATACTGATAGGGAATTTAGATTGTGAGCCCCATTGGGGACAGCGATGATAATGTGTTCAAACTGTAAAGCGCTGCGGAATATGTTAGCGCTATATAAAAATAAAGATTTATTTTATTTAAAACAAACTCCATTCACGTCATTGCCATATATAGTGAGTATGGCCCCCATTGTGATTCATTTGAATTGCATTTTTAGGGGGATTCACGCAGAACTCCTGATTCTGCACTGAATCAAGTATTGCAGTGTGAACAGGGCTCAATATAAAAATTGGGTAAGTGCCGTGTCCCCCAACGAAAGTTGTTTTTTTGCAGTAAATAAGTCCATTTTTCTTGTCCATGTCATTGGGAACAGACACCTTCGCTTTACATCTGCTATGGAGTGCTTTTGAACTTACTAATAGCAATCACAGAGAGCACCACTTTCCATGTACGATGGGATCTGAAGAGGCATTGCAGGATGCAAGGCAGGCATATGCCTCCTAAGGAACACCGAATATAATCGGCTAAACTCTGTATAGAACAATGAATTAATGACTAGATTGATCATTATAAAGGAACAAATAGGCTGATTTTTTTTTCAACAGAAGAGAGCTCAATAAAGAAAGATCATTCATCTCTCCTTAAAGGGAACTGCCACGTTAAGTAAATAAAAAGGCCCATCTCCAGGACAGTATGGTGGTTTTCAAAAATTAAACAAAAAAAAAAATAAAAAATTAGGGGTGCAGAATAAGAAAAAAAAAAGGCGATAACTACTTTTTAAAGAGAAGCAATCATCAGGAAACGACATTGTTTATATATTTTTTTGCATTATACGTCTCTTTTTTAAATATTACAAGCTTTATTAATCCCTTCACGACATAGGACGTACAGTTATGTCCCATGTCGTGTCCTTGCCTTAGATATGGGCTTGCACGCTAAGATCACATCTTTCCTAGCAAATGATTTATGATTTATTCATCATCTGCCTCTAACAGCTGGGCGTGAACATGTTGAATCTTGCTATCAATCTCTGACGGGCATTTAACACACGCTGGCAAGGGGGCACACCAGTGATGTGATCGCAGGGCGCCGATGGCTTGCCATGACAGCTGAGGGTCTGCTGAAGACCTGTGTGCTTGTCATGACTATTTTCCTGTAAAAGCCAGGAGGATATTGCAGCAAAACTTAACCAGGATGTGGATTTCTTTCCTATAAGTATCTATTAAATAAGCATGTAAATAGATATGTTATTGTAACAGACTAAATCGTGATGACAGGTTTCCTTTAAAAATGAAAAACAACACACATTTGGTATGGCCACATTTTAGAAATATCAGACGTTTCAAAATATAAAAATAAGATTAGTAAATGGCACACCGAAAAAAAAATAAAAACACCAGAATTACTTTTTGGCAGCCACAACATTGCAATAAGAAGTGATCAAAACTTTGTACCTTCCCCAAAATGTTATCCGTAAAAACGTCAACTCAGGTGCAAAAAATAAGCCCTCACGCATTATTATTATTTATCGACAAATACCCCGATTACTATTTCAACAGTTAAATGAAAAACAAACATTATACATATTGACCTGTAGAACCATATTGCCATGTCAGTTTTACCGTACCGAGTGAACATGGCAAAGAAACTCAAAAACTATTGTTGAATTGCACATTTTTTTTTTTGCAATTTCAGTGAACTTGGAATTATATGATACAAAGAATGGTGTCATTCAAAAGTACAACTCATCTCACAAAAAAACAAGCCCCCATATGGCTATGTGGCAGGAGGTGGGAGTAAGGGGAAAGACAAAAAAAAAAATAAAAAAAAAGTCCTGTTATAAATGTGCTAAAACATAACATTGCAATTTTCAGAAAGACTCCATATCATCCAGATTACAATGACAGGTAATGCCTCTCTATACAGCTGATAACACGGGATCTACCAATCACAATAGATGTCACAGCTCCCCCTGCTTTCCTGCCCTCTACAAGGTCCTTTGCACATGCTCAGTACATAGTTTGATACCAAAGATAAGGTATCAATTTATTGTGGATATGTAAATATGTCATTACCTGAAATAATGAGAAGATAGAATCTAAAAAAGTCCCAGTGACCAGATTTTTCTGTATTTTCATGTCTATGAAAATTGTACATTCACACTGAAGGCATCAAAACTATGAATTAACACATGTGGAATTATAAATTCAGTTGTTTCACACTTTTTTGTTAAGTATGTCTTATATTCTAGGTTCTTCAAAGTAGCCACCTTTTGCTTTAATGTCTGCTTTGCACACTCTTTGGCATTCTCTTGATGAGCTTCAAGAGGTAGTCTCCGGGAATGGTTTTCCAACAATCTTGAAGGAGTTCCCAGAGATGCTTAGCACTTGTTGGCCCTTTTGCCTTCACTCTGCGGTCCAGCTCACCCCAAACCATCTTGATTGGGTTCAGGTCTGGTGACTGTGGAGGCCAGGTCATCTGGCGTAGCACCCCATCACTCTCCTTCTTGGTCAAATAGCCCTTACACAGCCTGGAGGTGTGTTTGGGGTCACTGTCCTGTTGAAAAATAAATGATGGTCCAACTAAACGCAAATCGGATGGAACAGCATGCCGCTGCAAGATGCTGTGGTAGCCATGCTGGTTCAGTATGCCTTCAATTTTGAATAAATCCCCAACAGTGTCACCAGCAAAGCACCCCCACACCATCACACCAACTCCTCCATGCTTCACGGTGGGAACCAGGAATGGAGAGTCCATCCGTTCACCTTTTCTGCGTCGCACAAAGACACGGTGGTTGGAACCAAAGATCTCAAATTTAGACTCATCAGACCAAAGCACAGATTTCCACTGGTCTAATGTCCATTCCTTGTGTTCTTTAGCCCAAACAAGTTTCTTCTGCTTGTTGCCTGTCCTTAGCAGTGGTTTCCTAGCAGCTATTTTACCATGAAGGCCTGCTGCACAAAGTCTCCTCTTAACAGTTGTTGTAGAGATGTGTCTGCTGCTAGAACTCTGTGTGGCATTGACCTCGTCTCTAATCTGAGCTGCTGTTAACCTGCGATTTCTGAGGCTGGTGACTCAGATAAACTTAACCTCAGAAGCAGAGGTGACTCTTGGTCTTCCTTTCCTGGGGCGGTCCTCATGTGAGCCAGTTTCTTTGTAGAGCTTGATGGTTTTTGCCACTGCACTTGGGGACACTTTCAAAGTTTTCCCAATTTTTCGAACTGACTACTTTAAGAAATGAAGGTCAATGATGGCCACTCGTTTTTCTTTAACTTGGCTGCTTTTTTCTTGCCATAACGCAAATTCTAACAGTCTATTCAGTAGGACTCTCAGCTGTGTATCCACCAGACTTCTGCACAACACAACTGATAGTCCCAACCCCATTTATAAGGCAAGAAATCCCAAGAGTGTGCAAAGCAGTCATCAAACCAAAAGGTGGCTACTTTGAAGAACCTAGAATATAAGACAATTTCAGTTTCACACCTTTTTGTGAAGTATATAATTCCACATGTGTTAATTCATAGTTTTGATGCCTTCAGTGTGAATGTACAATTTTCAAAGTCATGAAAATACAGAAAAATCTTTAAATGAGGTGTGTCCAAACTTTTGGTCTGTATGTCTGTATGTATGCATGCATGCATGCATGTATACACACGTATATACATACACGAATATATATATATATATATATATATATATATATATATATATATATATATATATATATACACACATATACACATACATACACGTATGGGTATATATGTATACATGTGTGTATCTATGTTTACATATACATTGAACAAGATGTCCTTAGTCTTCCTTCAACCTTAACGACCATATTACTATATGCATACATCTACACACATGCACGTATACATACACACTATATAAGGACATGTGGGGGTTGCCTGGTTGCTAGGGAATCCCCAAATGTAATCAAGATGGCTAAGATGTAAATCATTCAGCTGCAGCAATAAAAACAATCTCTGAGCACTAAAAAAAAAAAAAAAAATACTCGGGAGGACATCCGAGCGTGCTCGGGAAAACTCGGGTAACGAGTATATTCGCTCATCACTAATACACACACATACATACAGTATGTATACATATATTCAGCTGATCCCGGCGGCGGCATGTTCACGAAGGTGTTCCGCTGGTGGTACCGCGCATGAGGCTGCGTATGGCGTATACAGTGAGTGTGTGTGAGGTGTGTACGGCATATACAGTGTGAGTGTTTGTTTGTGTGTGGTGCATACGGCGTATACAATGTGTGTATGTGTGTGTTGCGATGGTGTTCCGCTGGTGGTACCGCGCAAGAGCAGCCTACAGCAGTTTCTAAATTGAGACATCACTTTGGTGTCCCAATATGGAGGTCGGTGAACTTCCGTTGCTTGGAATTCTGGGATTCGGACACATCAGGATGGACCATGATGTGAAGACATTACAAGGTAAGTATATACAGTGTGTGTGTACGTATATGTATGTGTATATATATATATATATATATATATATATATATATATATATATATATATATATATATATATATATATACATACATACATACACACACATACATATACACATAATCATCTATAATACAACGCTGGGAGCGTCACTCTGTCCGAAGCCTTTATAGACTGCGTAAGCGCAGGCGCAGTCTGGACCCCAGAGTGACGCTCCCAGGAGATCGCGGTATGCGTAAACACTGAACGCACACCGCGATCTCCACCGGAGAGGCAGAGACGCGCCAGGAGGGTAAGTATATTTCCCTGTCCTCCGTTCCAGCGCTGCGTGCGGCTCCGTCTCCCGGGTCCTCTGCCTGTGACGTTCACAGATCAGAGGGCGCGATGACACGCTTAATGCGCGCCACCCTCTGACTGAACAGTCACAGCGAGAGGAGCCGGAAGAAGCGGCACGCAGCGCTGGATCAGGGCCAGGTGAATATAGCAAGTGTCGGGGGCCTGAGCGAGCGGCGACTCCGGCACCTAACCCCCACAGCGCGCCGGTGTCCCCGCCTGCTCAGGCCCCCCAGCACTCGGCGCCCAGCGACGATAGGCGAGTATGGTATTTTTTGTTTATATATTGCAGCAGCATACGGGGTATATAATCCTATGGAGCATCTTATGGGGCCATCAACCATAATGGAGCAGTGTACGGGGGCATATAATACCATGGAGCATCTTATGGGGGCCATCAACCATAATGGAGCAGTGTACGGGGGCATATACCATGGAGCATCTTATGGGGCCATCAACCATAATGGAGCAGTGTACGGGGGCATATAATACCATGGAGCATCTTATGGAGCCATCAACCATAATGGAGCAGTGTACGGGGGCATATAATACCATGGAGCATCTTATGGTGCCATCAAACATAATGGAGCAGTGTACGGGGGCATATAATACCATGGAGCATCTTATGGGGCCATCAACCATAATGGAGCAGTGTACGGGGGCATATAATACCATGGAGCATCTTATGGGGCCATCAACCATAATGGAGCAGTGTACGGGGGCATATAATACCAAGGAGCATCTTATGGGGCCATCAACCATAATAGAGCAGTGTACGGGGGCATATAATACCATGGAGCAACTTATGGGGCCATCAACCATAATGGAGCAGTGTTCGGGGGCATATAATACCATGGAGCATCTTATGGGGCCATCAGCCATAATGGAGCAGTGTTCGGGGGCATATAATACCATGGAGCATCTTATGGGGCCATCAGCCATAATGGAGCAGTGTACGGGGGCATATAATACCATGGAGCATCTTATGGGGCCATCAGCCATAATGGAGCAGTGTACGGGGGCATATAATACCATGGAGCATCTTATGGGGCCATCAACCATAATGGAGCAGTGTACGGGGGCATATAATACCATAGAGCATCTTATGGGGCCATCAACCATAATAGAGCAGTGTACAGGGCATATAATACCATGGAGCATGTTATGGGGGCCATAAACCTTTATGAGCAGTGTGCGGGGGCATATACTATGGAGCATCTTATGGGGGCCATAAACCTCTATGGAGCAGTGTACGGCGCATATACTATGGAGCATCTTATGGGGGCCATAAACCTTTATGGAGCAGTGTACGGGGCATATACTATGGAGCATCTTATGGGGGCCATAAACCTTTATAGAGCAGTGTACGGGGCATATACTATGGAGCATCTTATGGGGGCCATAAACTTTTATGGAGCAGTGTACGGGGCACATACTATAGAGCATCTTATGGGGGCCATAAACCTTTATGGAGCAGTGTACGGGGCATATACTATGAAGCATCTTATGGGGGCCATAAACCTTTATGGAGCAGCGTATGGGGCATATGGATGGGAGCAGCAAATTACAGAACGGGGGCGCAGGATGGGAGCAGCACATGACAGAACGGGATCGCAGGATGGGAGCAGCACATGTCAGAATGGAGGCGCAGGATGGGAGCAGCACATGTCAGAATGGAGGCGCAGGATGGGGGCACAGGATGGAGCAGCTCACGACAGGATGGGGACGCAGGATGGAGCAGCACATTGCAGGATGGAGACCATATACCAATCACACACACACAGCCCTTCAAAAGTTTGGGGTAACCCAGACAATCTTGTGTTTCCATGAAAACTCACTTTTATTAAATCAAATGAGTTGCCAAATGAATTGAAAATCTAATCCAGACATTGACAAGGTTTGAAAATTTTTTATTTGTAATAATACTTTTCTCCTTCAAACTTTGCTTTCGTCAATGCTCACTTTGCAACAATTACAGCATTGCAGACCTTTGGCATTCTAGCAGTTAATTTGCTGAGGTAATCTGGAGAAATTTCATTTCATGCATCCAGAAGCCCCTCCCACAAGCTTGGCTTGATGTGCACTTTTTGCGGACCATACGGTCAAGCTGCTTCTACAACAGCTCAATGGGGTTGAGATATGTTGACTGCGCTGGCCACTCCATTACAGATAGAATACCAGCTGCCTGCTTCTTCCCTAAATAATTATTGTATAATTTGGTGTGTGCTTTGGGTCATTGTCCAGTTGTAGGATGAAATTGGCTCCAATCAAGCGCTGTCCACAGGGTATGGCATGGCGTTGCAAAATGGAGTGATAGCCTTCCTTATTCAATATCCCTTTTACCGTGTACAAATCTCCCACTTTACTAGCACCAAAGCAACCCCAGACCATCACATTACCTCCAACATGCTTAACAGATGGTGTCAGGCACTCTTCCAGCATCGTTTCAGTTCTGCATCTCTCAAATGTTCTTTTGTGTGATCCAAACACCTCAATCTTGGATTCGTCTGTCCATAACACTTTTTTCCAATCTTCCTCTGTCCAATGTCTCTGTTCTTTTGCCCATATTAATCTTTTCCTTTTATTAGACAGTCTCAGATATGGCTTTTTCTTTGCCACTCTGCCCTGAAGGCCAGCATCCCGGAGTCACCGCTTCACTGTAGACATTGACACTGGCGTTTTGAGTATACTATTTAATGAAGCTGCCAGTTGGGGGACCTATGAGGCTTCGATTTCTCAAATTACAGACTTTAATGTACTTCTCTTGTTGCTCAGTTGTGCAGCAGGGCCTCCCACTTCTCTTTCTACTCTGGTTAGAGCCTGTTTGTTAGAGTCTGTCCTCTGTAGTACACGCCAATCTTGCGCAATCTTGCCTTGCGCAGGCTTGTACTACCAAGGACAGAGAATGAACTTCAATCCAATATTGCGGCCAGCATGCAGCCAGCGGGTAAGGAAAGGGTGAATCAAACACCTGAAAACCCCGCCCCTATGACCAAAAACCGGTCCCACCAAATTCAGGTGACAGGTTCCCTTTAACAATGTATAGAGTATATTTCTGAATCATTTAATGTTAGCTTCATTGGAAAAAACTGTGCTTTTCTTTCAAAAATAAAGAAATTTCTAAGTAACCCTAAACTTTTGAATGGTAGTGTGTGTGTGTGTGTGTGTGTGTGTGTGTGTGTGTGTGTGTGTGTGTGTGTGTGTGTGTGTGTGTATACATATATACACATACTGTATATACACACACACAAATGTATATATACACCAACACACACGTTAATTAACGGCGCTGTGGAAAAAGTAAATAGCGCCCCCCAGTGTCCGATTTTCTCCGGGGTCTCGGCTGCCTGGGGTAGCCGAGACCCCAGAGAACATGATTCGGGGGTTTTTTTACCGACCCCGCTTTTGCGATCGCCGGTAATTAACCGTTTACCGGCGATCGCAAAAAAAAAAAAGAAGCAATTTCCCTTTTAATTTCTCTGTCCTCCGATGTGATCGCACATCAGAGGACAGAGAAATGGGGTCCCAGATAGCCCCCCAATACTCACCTGTCTCCCCCGGTGCTCCTCATGGCTCCCGATGGGCGGCACCATCTTTTTCCGGCAAAAAAATGGCGGGCGCATGCGCAGTGCGCCCACCGGCCGGCACCGGGAGGTTATACCAACCCCTGTTTTGCGATCGCCGGTAATTAACTCTTTAACGGCGATCGCAAAAAAAAAAAAAAGTGGTGTGTAATTCGCTGTCCTCTGATGTAATCGCAAATCAGAGGACAGAGAAATAGGGGGATTCGGGGACCCCATTATACTTACCGGTGTCCCTGGGTCCTCCTGCGTCCTCTCCTGCACGCCGGTGTCTTCTTTGGGAAACAAAATGGCGGCCGCATGCGCAGTGCGCCCACCATCTGTCGGCCGGCAGGAGAAAGCAGTTGGGGCTAAAATTAGGGTTACGGCTAAATTTAGGTTTAGGGTTAAGGCTAAATATAGGGTTAGGCTTCTTTCTCACTTGCGTCGGTACGGGGCCGTTGCAATGCATCGGCCCGACATACCGACGCACGTTGTGAAAATTGTGCACAACGTGGGCAGCGGATGCAGTTTTTCAACGCATCCGCTGCCCAATCTATGTCCTGGGGAGGAGGGGGCGGAGTTACGGCCACGCATGCGCGGTCGGAAATGGCGGACGCGACGTACAAAGAAACGTTACATTGAACGATTTTTTTGTGCGGACGGTCCGCCAAAACACAACTGATCCAGTGCACGTCGCGATCCATCGGCAATACAAGTCTATGGGCAAAAAACGCATCCTGCGGGCACATTTGCAGGATCCAATTTTTGTCCAAAACGACAGATTGTGACGGATGCCAAACGACGCAAGTGTGAAAGTAGCCTTAGGGCTAGGGTTAGGGTTGGGGCTAAAGTTAGGGCTAGGGTTAGGGTTGCGGCTAAAGTTAGGGCAAGGGTTGCGGCTAAAGTTAGGGCAAGGGTTGCGGCTAAAGTTAGGGCAAGGGTTGCGGCTAAAGTTAGGGATAGAGTTGGGATTAGGGTTAGGATTAGGGTTGGCATTAGGGTTACGCTTGGGATTAGGGATGGGTTTGGGATTAGGGTTAAAGGTGTATTGGGATTAGGGTTAGGTTTGAGGTTAGGGTTGAGATTAGGATTAGGGGTGTGTTGGATTTAGGGTTTTGATTAGGGTTATGGTTAGGGTTGACATTAGGGTTGTTTTGGGGTAAGGGTTGTGAATATCGTTAGGGTTGTGATTAGGATTATGGATCGGGTTGGGATTAGGGGTGTGTTCGGGTTAGGGTTGGAGTTAGAATTGGGGGGTTTCCACTGTTTAGGTACATCAGGGGGTCTCCAAACACGACAGCCAATTTTGCGCTCAAAAAGTCAAATGGTGCTCCCTCCCTTCTGAGCTCTGCCGTGCGCCCAAACAGTGGTTTACCCCCACACATAGCATCAGCGTACTCGGGATAAATTGGACAACAACTTTAGTGGTCCAATTTCTCCTGTTACCCTTGTGAAAATAAAAACTTGGGGGCTACAAAATCTTTTTTGTGGAAATTTTTTATTTTTATTTTCACGACTCTGCATTCTAAACTTCTGTGAAGCACTTGGGCATTCAAAGTTCTCACCACACATCTAGATAAGTTCCATGGGGGGTCTAGTTTCCAAAATGGGGTCACTTGTGGAGGGTTTCTACTGTTTAGACACATCAGGGGCTCTCTAAACGTGACATGGCGTCCGATCTCAATTCCAGCCAATTCTGCATTGAAAAAGTCAAACGGCGCTCCTTCAATTCCAAGCTCTGCGGTGCGCCCAAAAAGTGGTTTGCCCCCACATATGGGGTATTGGCGTGTTTAGGAGAAATTGCATAACAAAATTTATGGTTACATTTCTGTTTTTACACATGTGAAAATAATAAAAAATGGCTCTGAATTAAAATGTTTGCAAAAAAAAGTTAAATGTTCATTTTTTCCTTCCACATTGTTTCAGTTCCTGTGAAGCACGTAAAGGGTTAATAAACTTCTTGAATGTGGTTTTGAGCACCTTGAGGGGTGTAGTTTTTAGAATGGTGTCACACTTCGTTATTTTCTATCATATAGACCCCTCAAAATGACTTCAAATGTGATGTGGTCCCTAAAAAAAAAAATGGTGTTGTAAAAATTAGAAATTGCTGGTCAACTTTTAACCCTTATTAACTCCCTAACAAAAAAAAAAATTTTTGTTTCCAAAATTGTGCTGATGTAAAGTAGACATGTGGGAAATGTTATTTATTATCCATTTTTCGTGACATATCTCTCTGATTTAAGGACATAAAAATACAAAGTTTGAAAATTGCAAAATTTTAAAAATTTTCGCCATATTTCTGTTTTTTTCATAAATAATCGCACGTAATATCAAAGAAATGTTACCACTAACATGCAGTACAATATGTCACAAAAAACAATCTCAGAATCAGCAAGATCCGTTAAAGCGTTCCAGAGTTATAACCACATAAAGTGACAGTGGTCAGACTTGTAAAAATTGGCTCGGTCATTAAGTACCAAATTGGCTCTGTCACTAAGGGGTTAAAAAGTTTTCTGGTAGCTTTTGTTTATCTACTTAGTATCCATATCCATCACATTTAGCGACGCTGCAGCGATATAGACAACGATGCCGATCGCTGCAGCGTCGCTGTTTGGTCGCTGGAGAGCTGTTTACCCTGGTTACCAGTGAAGACATCGCTGGATCTGCGTCACACACGCCGATTCAGCGATGTCAGCGGGTGATCCAGTGACTAAATAAAGTTCTGGACTTTCAGCAACGACCAGCGATGTCACAGCAGGATCCTGATCGCTGCTGCGTGTCAAACACAACGATATCGCTATCCAGGACGCTGCAACATCACGGATCGCTAGCGATATCGTTGTAAAGTCGCTAAATGTGACGGTACCTTTAGTATCTACCTTCTAGCAGCTATAACCCTTGGTCTATGTCCACAATGTGTAGGAGAAATTTGGAGTCCTTTTACACTATGCAGCACATCTTCAGCTCAACAACTATGCTGTAAGTGTCCTGAATTATTGACAGACCAGGATCCACAAGCAGAAAAAAGATTACTGCTGAATCTCCTCTTATACTGGACCACAAACATGTGAACATGTTACACATCTTGATTTTGACAGCTTCTTATGCTTCAAATCTACTCCATACATTGAATTCAATAAATATTGGTAAGGGAGTTTTTCCTAGGATTTTTAAGCCTGGTTTAATGAAAAAAAAATGCTCTTTGGGCCTGCAAAGTGTAACTGAGAAGAATATGCAGAGGCCAACCAGGCACTGCACTGAAATTCTTCTTCTATCTAAAAGAACACCACTGAGGAAAAAACAGAACGTCTCTTAAAATTAAAGAGGTACTCCAGGAAAATAAAGACGACTCACACTGACAACTTCAAATATGATAACGGCTCACATCCAGAGTAGTGTTCTCAATTGTCACAGTTTGTGCTATTCAGAACTACCCAATCTGATGCAAATGCAGATCCAGATCGGCCCCCCACTCTTCTGAGACATTACGTCACAGATCAGGGAGTGTGGTCTGTGTAGCTCCACATATGAGCCTCTTGATAATGATGGGGGGAGCCATGATCTGTAAATCCCATGCCGACTGAGATTTGACAAAGAGTAAACTCAAATGTGGTGTGGGTCTGTGAGCCACAGCATGTCAATTATCTGCAGCTGAGATCCTCGTTTTCGCCATGTAGTCTCACCCACAGATATTCATTACATGGGGTAAATCCGCATAGTTCTATGAACACATGCCGATTACCTGCTTGAAAATACAAAACGCTGCAATATCCTGATTGAGGGCACACAGCCTTAGGAGCAGTGTCGTACTCACAGTGATTAGTTCTGAATAACACAATGTGACAACTAAAAACACTATTATGGTTGTGAGCCTTAAGGGCAAGTTCACACAAGGTGTTTTTTCAGCATTTCTTTCTGCAGCAAAACCTGATCTATTGGCAGGAAAAAAGGTGCAGAAAAAAAGCATGTTTTCCTTGTTTTTTGCGGTGGTTTTGGCACACTAGATTTGTCTCTTATGCATGCCGATAATGTTCAAAAAAGACCTATTCCATAGAATCAGCGTAATACATGCATTTTTGGTGCGTTATTTCAGCGTCTTTCACCACCCATTCATTTCAATGGGTGAAAAATACTAAAAGTAGCCACATGCTCCATTGTGCAAAAAAACATGCAAAGCACAAAATCTCAATGACAAAAAAACAAACAAACAGTGTGTGTGCATGAGATTTCTGAAATCTCATAGGCTTTGCTTGTACTGTAAATTTGCATAAAAGATGCATCAAAAAACGCTGCGAAAACGCCCAGTGTAAACTTAGTCTTATAGTTTTTGGTGGTGTGTCAATGTGAATACGGTTTTAATTCTCAGGTGTACTCCTTTACAAAGGTGTTGTAAATCATGCATGGAGAAAAATAAACATGGTAAAAGATTTCTGATCTGAAAGCTTATTAAAGGTAGACTTCACCTGTGCAGTTGTATCAATACTATACATTACTTGTCCCTTTCATGAGAAGAAATCAGGTAACAGAGACAGACAGTACATAGCCCCGCGTAATGAGACAGATGAGGGTTACCTGAGCGCCTCCTATAAGCTGTGCCCGCTGAAGTGGGGACAGGGCAGAAGGGAATGGGTGTCTCAAAAGCGTTGCTGGGTTACTCTGCGGAAAAAAAAAATCTAAACTAAACACTGAGAAAGACATGATAAAATTACCTCAGAAGAAGTTTGATAATGACTGGCAATTTTGGCAGAGAAAGAAGCGGATTTCTCTGATGAGTTATTACAAAGTTGCTTATTTTCACTTTTACTATTGATTTATGAAAAAAGTGAAACAATGTTTACCCTTTATGTTTCTAGTAAGCAAGTGTAAAGAACATTGTTAAGGGAGGGGAGCAGGGTCAGAGGTGACATTGCCTATTGTGAATGGTGGTGGATCCTGTGTATAGAAAGGTAACGGTACGGTCACATTAAGCGACGCTGCAGCGATCTAGACAACGATTCCGATCGCTGCAGCGTCGCTGTGTGGTCGCTGGAGAGCGGTCACACAGACAGCTCTCTAGCGACCAACGATGCCGGTCCCCTGGTAACCAGGGTAAACATCGGGTTACTAAGCGGAGGGCCGCGCTTAGTAACCCGATGTTTACCCTGGTTACCAGCGTAAATGTAAAAAAAAAAAAAAAACAAACACTACATACTTACATTCTGGTGTCTGTCCCCCGGCGCTGTGCTTTCCTGCACGGTCAGCACCGGCCAGCCGTAAAGCAGAGCGGTGACGTCACCGCTGTGCTTTACGGCTTGCCAGGGCGCTCACAGCCAGTGCAGGAAAGCACAGCGCCGGGGGACAGACACCGGAATGTAAGTATGTAGTGTTTTTTTTTTTACGTTTACGCTGGTAACCAGGGTAAACATCGGGTTAGTAAGCGCAGCCCTGTGCTTAGTAACCCGATGTTTACCCTGGCTACTAGTGAAGACATTGCTGAATCGGCGTCACACACACCGATTCAGCGATGTCTGCGGGAGATCCAGCGACGAAATAAAGTTCTGGCCTTTCTGCTCCGATCAACGATGTCACAGCAGGATCCAGATCGCTGCTGCCTGTCAAACTGAACAATATCGCTAGCCAGGACGCTGCAACGTCACGAATCGCTAGCGATATCGTTCAGTGTGACGGTACCTTTGCTCGTCATTGTAATCCTGCCTGATAACATGGAGCCTTGTGTAAACAGGAAATGCAAGTCTAAAAAAAGCTCCACTTAGCAGTGTGAACATTACAAGATTACCAATTTTGTTTCTTTAAAGGGAGTCTGTCAGCAGAATTGTGCACAGTAACCTACAGTGTCAGGTCGATGCCGTTATACTGATTAAAGGGAACCTGTCAGCAGGATTGTGCACAGAACCTACAGAGACTGTCAGGTTGGCGCAGTTATTCTGAATAAAATGATACCTGGTTAAATCAGTCTTGTAGTTGTTGTTTAATCCTTAATTGCAGTTTTCAGTTAATGAGATTCTCATGCTCCGGGGCAGCCTGTGGGGGGGCTTAATGTGGTGCTCTGATTATATATGCATCTGTATGGCTTCTGACAGGTCACCTACATACTTGTTCCCTACTTTATATGTTGCATATACTATAATAATTTAAAAAAAAAAACAAAAACAAAAAAACACATTCATCAAGGCAGGCGCCGGCAATTGCACCTGCGTGGTAGAGTGATACGGGGGGATACTATGTATGTGTTTGTAGTTACACAATTTTTATAAACAAAACATTTCTCTTTTTTTTTTTTTATTTAACCAAAATGGAGCTGGCGCAGTAGCATCTACCGCGTTCCGATGGATGCTACTGCGCAGGCTCTACCAGCACCTTCTTGATGAAGCCTATTTTTTTCTCTGCCAAAAATAGGAGTTTTGGATACTCGCCATAAAATCTGTCTCGGAGCCTTCATTGGGGACAAAACCATGGGTGTATGCTGCTGCCACTAGGAGGCTGACACTATGCACACAATTATTTTTGCTCCTCCTCAGCATTGTACACCCACCAAGTGGCACTAGGTTAATCAGTTAGTGAGAAAGCTGTAGTTGAAGCAACATGTAAAGGAGAAACTAAAAAAACTCAAACTGTTAGGGCAGTCTCACACGTCCAGATAATTCCGGTACCGGAATTGTCCGTGTGTTCACGTGGTACATCAGTGTGGCACACGTGCGCCATCGGTGTGCCGCCCGTGTGCCGACTGGGTACCACACGCACCGTGCAGGAGACAGCGCTACAGTTAAGCGCTGTCCCCTGCATCTGGTGCTGAAGCCGCCATTCATTTCTTCTCTCCAGCAGCGTTCGCTGGAGAGAAGATATGAAAAATCTGTTTGTTTTTTTTGGGTGTTTAACTATTCCGTCAGCTGGCAGATCCCCTGCTTTGAGGTGGGCTCCATCGCCATAACAACCAGAGGTCTCCTTGAGACCTCTGTGGTTGTTGATGGCTGATTGCTTTGAGCGCCACCCTGTGGTCGGCGTTGAAAGCAACCCTGCATTTCTGCTACATAGAGGTGATCTGTACTTCACCTTTATGTAGCAGAGCCGATCGAGTTATGCATGCTTCTAGCCTCCCATGGAGGCTATTGAAGCATGCCAAAATTAAAAAAAAAAAAAGTGATTAAAAATATTAAAAAAAAATAAAAAATATATAAAAGTTCAAATCACCCCCCTTTCGCCCCAATCAAAATAAAACAATTAAAAAAAAAGCAAACATACACATATTTGGTATCGCCGCGTTCAGAATCGTCCGATCAATAAAAACAAAGGATTAACCTGACCGCTAAATGACGTAGCGAGAAAAAAAATCAAAACGCCAAAATTACATTTTTTTGGTCGCCGCGACATTGCATTAAAATGCAATAACGGGCGATCAAAAAAACATATCTACACCAAAATGGTATCATTAAAAACGCCAGCTCAGCACGCAAAAAATAAGCCCTCACCTGACCCCAGATCACGAAAATTGGAGACGCTACGGGTATCGGAAAATCGCGCATTTTTTTTTTTTTTTTTTAGCAAAATTTGGAATTTTTTTTCACCACTTAGATAAAAAATAACCTAGACATGTTTGGTGTCTATGAACTCGTAATGACCTGGAGAATCATAATGGCAGGTCAGTTTTAGCATTTAGTGAACCTAGCAAAAAAGCCAAACAAAAAACAAGTGTGAGATTGCACTTTTTTTGCAATTTCATCACACTTGGAATTTTTTTCCCGTTTTCTGTTACACGGCATGGTAAAATCAATGGTATCGTTCAAAAGTACATCTCGACCCGCAAAAAATAAGCCCTCACATGGCCATATTGACGGAAAAACAAAAAAGTTATGGCTCTGGGAAGGAGGGGGGCAAAAAACGAAAATGAAAAAGCGGAAAAAGCTCCGGGGCTGAAGGGGTTAAAATAAAGATCCCTGTCCCCCCCCCGCTGTTAATAAAATACTTACCCGGCTCCCTCACTGGA
>NC_091283.1:658613329-658658329 GCF_032444005.1 Ranitomeya imitator
AGGCTCAAGTCATTTGAAATGTTGCAGGAGGAAATACAGTTCCCAAAGCTGAATATTTTTCAATATAGATGGGTTCAACATGCATTCTAGGCACCAAGAAGATGGCCTATAGAAATACAGAATGATCTTACGCTAGATTTTATACTTAAAACAGTGGAACGAAGGGGGCAATATCGGAAGTATACGGAGATCTGTTGCACACCTTTTTGGGAGGGCACCCTATCAAGGCCAGTAGGAAGTGTGAGGCGGATTTGGGAGAGATAGATGATGATAGGTGGGAATCTATTCTAGAGTATGTACCCAAGATATCTATGAGTGAGCCTGGGAGAATGTCACAGTTGTATGTGATTCATAGGGTGTATAGAACACCTGATATGCTATTTTAAGCTGGGCTGAAATCCAACTCTGATTGCCCTAGGTGTTCACAATCTCAGGCAGGCATATTGCATATGCTTTGGCATGGTCCCAGATTGTCCTCCTATTGGATTTTAGTGTTGTACCGCATTGGAGGGATATATGGGTGCGTTGTCCCTAGGGATCCGTTGATATGTTTACTAGGGTATCTGGAGGAAATATTAACTGACAAGACAACTAAAATTGTAATTGCAAGATTGTTTATTGCAAGGAAACGGATAGCAAAATATTGGATTAGAGAGGAGCCTCCGTCCAGACGTGATTTCACTACTCAAACGAACCATATAATTCAACTTGAGAAAAGCATTAACACTAAGAGAATCAAGCTGGAACTGTTCCGTAAATTATGGCAGCCGTGGCTGGATGGGATTAATTAGGCTGTGTGCACACGTTGCGTTTAAGTCGCATTTTCCGCTGCGGAAACGCTTAAAAAACGCTCACAAAACGCATCCCATTAATTTTAATACCATTCCGCAATTCCTGTGCCCATGCTGCGTTTTTTTTCTCCAGCGGAATCGCATTGCGGAAAAATACGCAGCATGATCATTAATTTTGCGGAATCGCTGCGATTCCGCCACCATAGAGTTTTGTAGGAAAAGCTTGGAAAACACCAAGGTTACTTACTGGTAGCCGGTTTTCCCGAAGCCCATGACCGCACACCTGAGAGAGAGATCCACCCAGTCGGGACAGGAAACCTACTGAAATAAAAGGGTGGTACATCTCCCTCGCTTCAGTTGGTTTTCAGAGCATGAGAGGCCCCCTTGGTTAGTACACATGGCAATCACCACATCATAATAATAACAAAAAACACCCAGCTAAAAGTGCGCACCAAAGGGTGAAAAAAGAAGGGAGGGAATATACAGGTGCTGTCATGGGCTCCGGAAAAACCGGCTACCAGTAAGTAACCTTGGCGTTTTCCCGTCTCCCATGACAGCACACCTGAGAGATTTTTGGAGAAAGACACCTTAGGGAGGGACCACCGCTTGTAGCACCCTTCTACCAAAAGGTAAGGTCAGTTGAAGAGGATAGATCTAGTCGGTAGTGTCTAAAGATGGTAGACAGTGGGGACCAGGAAGCGGCCTTACAAATCTGATCAATCGATACCTCTGCTTTTTCTGCCCAGGACGTAGCCACAGCTCTGGTGGAGTGAGCCTTGATGCCTTCAGGGATCGGGGCACCACAAGAAGCATAGGATAAGGAAATGGCCTCCCTAATCCACCTAGCAATAGTATCCTTGGATACCCCATATCCCTTCCTGCTACCCTGGAAAGCTACAAATAAGGACTGATCCTTACTCCCACTTCATGGCCAGCAACTCTCGATTGCCAACATCATAATTACGCTCAGCAGGCGAAAACTTCCTAGAAAAGAAGGCGCATGGTTTCATCACCGAGCCATCAGAACGTCTTTGCGACAAAACAGCCCCTGCTCCAATCTCAGAAGCATCAACCTCGACCTGGAACGGGAGCGAAACATCTGGTTGACAACACAAGGGGCAGAAGAAAAACGACGCTTCAACTCTTGAAAAGCTTCCACTGACTAGTCAAAAATATGTACTGCAAAATAGCTCTTCTTACATCCAATGTATGAAATTTTTCTTCCCCTGGGTTTTTGGGATTATCACAAAAAAAGGGTAACACAATTTCTTGACTTCTATGGAATTTAAGTACTACTTTCGGCAGATATGCCGGATCTGGTCTGAGTACTACTCTGCGATCAAATATCTGCGTGTAAGGAGGGGAGATAGACTTGCAAGTCACTCACCCTACGGGCTGATGTCAACGCTACCAGTAGCACAGTTTTAAGAGTATTTTTATCGATGATTCCCGCAAAGGTTCAAATGGACCCCTAGTTAGAGCCTTTAACACCAGATTCAAATCCCACGGAGGAATCCTCTGAATTACCACAGGTCTAGACCTACTACAAGATTTTATAAAGCGGGACACCCACCTATCGGAGGCCAGATTACAATTATACAAGGCTCCTAATGCCAACACTTGTACTTTGAGCGTATTAGTTGCCAACCCCAGTTGTAAACCCGCTTGTAAAAAGCTTCCAGGCTTTCAAGGAAAGTTCCCACGATCTATGAACAGCCAGCAGAGGGCGCCTCACCGCAAATGAAGCTAAATATAGATCATTGATCTATATTTAGCCTCATTCCCCGGGGTTTTGCAGCAAGGAGCAGCCTGCATTAGCGGAACTCCTTGCTGCAAAATGTTTTAACCCCTTCAGATGGATTTACATCGTTGGACGTTACAGATCTGCGGAGGGTAAGGATATTGTTGGTTTATTATGTTACTTTCAGAACGAGGGTCTTCAGTAACTGGATTGGGCGTAGAATAAAATACTCCAACAACCATTGTTTTTATTTCATTAAAATAATTTTTAATAATGTGTTTGTCTTTTATTTAACCCTTTCATTCAATTGGATTAATAATGGATAGGTGTCATAATTGACGCCTCTCCATTATTAATTTGGCTTAATGTCACCTTACAATAGCAAGGTGGCATTAACCCTTCAATACCCCATATCCCACCGCTACACGGGAATGGGAATTGAGTGGCCAAGTGCCAGAATAGGCGCATCTTCCAGGGGGCAATAATCATGGACCCTCTCCAGGCTATTAATATCTGCCCTCAGTCACTGGCTTTACTACTCTGGCGGAGAAAATTGCGCGGGAGCCCACGCCAATTTTTTCCGCCATTTAACCCTTTATTTTAAGAGCTAGAACGGCCAAATTTTGCAGATACACACTACTAACATTAGTAGTGTGGATTATGCAAAAAAAATGGGGAGAAGACATGGTTTACTGTATGTAAACCAGGTCTCAAATCATGTCGGGTTTTAGGAAGGAGAAAGCAAAAGCCGGTAATTGAATTACCGGCTTTATATTTATTCTACCCATTCTACTGGAAGCTGTCAGTGTGATTTTACTGTACACCGCACTGAATTGCCGGCTTTTCTCTGTAACAGCGCTGCGTATTTCTCGCAAGTCACACTGCTGGTCCGTGTGTAATCCCTATTTTTGGGGCTTCCATAGACTTTCATTGGCGATTCTCGGCCGAGAAACGCTGACAATCGCAGCATGCTGCGATTTCACTCGGATCCTGAATACGGCCGAGAAAATATCGGATGATGGGAGCTGCCCCATTGATTAACCCCTTCAAGACCCAGCCTATTTTGACCTTAAAGACCTTGCCGTTTTTTGCAATTCTGACCAGTGTCCCTTTATGAGGTAATAACTCAGGAACGCTTCAACGGATCCTAGCGGTTCTGAGATTGTTTTTTCGTGACATATTGGGCTTCATGTTAGTGGTAAATTTAGGTCAATAAATTCTGCATTTATTTGTGATAAACACGGAAATTTGGCGAAAATTTTGAAAATTTCGCAATTTTCACATTTTGAATTTTTATTCTGTTAAACCAGAGAGATATGTGACACAAAATAGTTAATAAATAACATTTCCCACATGTTTACTTTACATCAGCACAATTTTGGAAACAAAATTTTTTTTTGTTAGGAAGTTATAAGGGTTAAAATTCGACCAGCGATTTGTCATTTTTACAACGAAATTTACAAAACCATTTTTTTTAGGGACCACCTCACATTTGAAGTCAGTTTGAGGGGTCTATATGGCTGAAAATACCCAAAAGTGACACCATTCTAAAAACTGCACCCCTCAAGGTACTCAAAACCACATTCAAGAAGTTTATTAACCCTTCAGGTGCTTCACAGCAGCAGAAGCAACATGGAAGGAAAAAATGAACATTTAACTTTTTAGTCACAAAAATTATCTTTTAGCAACAATTTTTTTATTTTCCCAATGGTAAAAGGAGAAACTGAACCACGAAAGTTGTTGTCCAATTTGTCCTGAGTACGCTGATACCTCATATGTGGGGGTAAACCACTGTTTTGGCGCACGGCAGGGCTTGGAAGGGAAGGAGCGCCATTTGACTTTTTGAATCAAAAATTGGCTCCACTCTTTAGCGGACACCATGTCACGTTTGGAGAGCCCCCGTGTGCCTAAAAATTGGAGCTCCCCCACAAGTAACCCCATTTTGGAAACTAGACGCCCCAAGGAACTTATCTAGATGCATAGTGAGCACTTTGAACCCCCAGGTGCTTCACAAATTGATCCGTAAAAATGAAAAAGTACTTTTTTTTCACAAAAAAATTATTTTAGCCTCAATTTTTTCATTTTCACATGGGCAACAGGATAAAATGGATCCTAAAATGTGTTGGGCAATTTCTCCTGAGTACACCAATACCTCACATGTGGAGGTAAACCACTGTTTGGGCACATGGTAAGGCTCGGAAGGGAAGGAGCGCCATTTGACTTTTTGAATGAAAAATTATTTCCATCGTTAGCGGACACCATGTCGCGTTTGGATAGCTCCTGTGTGCCTAAACATTGGCGCTCCCCCACAAGTGACCCCATTTTGGAAACTAGACCCCCCAAGGAACTAATTTAGATGCCTAGTGAGCACTTTAAACCCTCAGGTGCTTCACAAATTGATCTGAAAAATGAAAAAGTAATTTTTTTTCACAAAAAAATTCTTTTCGCCTCAATTTTTTCATTTTCACATGGGCAGTAGGATAAAATGGATCATAAAATTTGTTGGGCAATTTCTCCCGAGTACGCCGATACCTCATATGTGGGGGTAAACCACTGTTTGGGCACTCGGCAGGGCTCGGAAGAGAAGGCGCGCCATTTGACTTTTTGAATGGAAAATTAGCTCCAATTGTTAGCGGACACCATGTCGCGTTTGGAGAGCCCCTGTGTGCCTAAACATTGGAGCTCCCGCACAAGTGACCCCATTTTGGAAACTAGACCCCCCAAGGAACTTATCTAGATGCATATTGAGCACTTTAAACCCCCAGGTGCTTCACAGAAGTTTATAACGCAGAGCCATGAAAATAAAAAATAATTTTTCTTTCCTCAAAAATGATTTTTTAGCCTGGAATTTCCTATTTTGCCAAGGATAATAGGAGAAATTGGACCCCAAATATTGTTGTCCAGTTTGTCCTGAGTACGCTGATACCCCATATGTGGGGGTAAACCACTGTTTGGGCGCACGGCAGGGCTCGGAAGGGATGGCACGCCATTTGGCTTTTTAAATGGAAAATTAGCTCCAATCATTAGCGGACACCATGTCACGTTTGGAGAGCCCCTGTGTGCCTAAACATTGGAGATCCCACAGAAATGACACCATTTTAGAAACTAGACCCCCAAAGGAACTAATCTAGATGTGTGGTGAGGACTTTGAACCCCCAAGTGCTTCACAGAAGTTTATAACGCAGAGCCATGAAAATAAAAAAAAAAAATATTTTCTCAAAAATGATCTTTTAGCCTGCAATTTTTTATTTTCCCAAGGGTAACAGGAGAAATTTGACCCCAAAAGTTGTTGTCCAGTTTCTCCTGAGTACGCTGATACCCCATATGTGGGGGTAAATCACTGTTTGGGCACATGCCGGGGCTCGGAAGTGAAGTAGTGACGTTTTGAAATGCAGACTTTGATGGAATGCCCTGATGTGGCTTAACAGTAGAAACCCCCCACAAGTGACCCCATTTTGGAAACTAGACCCCCAAAGGAACTTATCTAGATGTGTGGTGAGCACTTTGAACCCCCAAGTGCTTCATAGAAGTTTATAATGCAGAGCCGTGAAAATAATAAATACGTTTTCTTTCCTCAAAAATAATTATTTAGCCCAGAATTTTTTAATTTTCCCAAGGGTAACAGGAGAAATTTGACCCCAATATTTGTTGTCCAGTTTCTCCTGAGTACGGTGATACCCCATATGTGGGGGTAAACTACTGTTTGGGCACATGCCGGGGCTTGGAATTGAAGTAGTGACGTTTTGAAATGCAGACTTTGATGGAATGCTCTGCGGGCGTCACGTTGCGTTTGCAGAGCCCCTGATGTGCCTAAACAGTAGAAACCCCCCACAAGTGACCCCATTTTGGAAACTAGACCCTGAAAGGAACTTATCTAGATGTGTGGTGAGCACTTTGAACCCCCAAGTGCTTCATAGAAGTTTATAATGCAGAGCCGTGAAAATAATAAATACGTTTTCTTTCCTCAAAAATAATTATTTAGCCCAGAATTTTTTATTTTCCCAAGGGTTACAGGAGAAATTGGACCCCAAAAGTTGTTGTCCAGTTTCTCCTGAGTACGCTGATACCCCATATGTGGGGGTAAACCACTGTTTGGGCACACGTCGGGGCTCAGAAGGGAAGTAGTGACTTTTGAAATGCAGACTTTGATGGAATGGTCTGCGGGTGTCACGTTGCGTTTGCAGAGCCCCTGATGTGCCTAAACAGTAGAAACCCCCCACAAGTGACCCCATTTTAGAAACTAGACCCCCCAAGGAACTTATCTAGATATGTGGTGAGCACTTTGAACCCCCAAGTGCTTCACAGACGTTTACAACGCAGAGCCGTGAAAATAAAAAATCATTTTTCTTTCCTCAAAAATTATGTTTTAGCAAGCATTTTTTTAGATTCACAAGGGTAACAGGAGAAATTGGACCCCAGTAATTGTTGCGCAGTTTGTCCTGAGTATGCTGGTACCCCATATGTGGGGGTAAACCACTGTTTGGGCACACGTCAGGGCTCGGAAGTGAGGGAGCACCATTTGACTTTTTGAATACGAGATTGGCTGGAATCAATGGTGGCGCCATGTTGCGTTTGGAGACCCCTGATGTGCCTAAACAGTGGTAACCCCTCAATTCTAACTCCAACACTAACCCCAACACACCCCTAACCCTAATCCCAACTGTAGCCATAATCCTAATCACAACCCTAACCCCAACACACCCCTAACCACAACACTAACCCCAACACACCCCTAACCCTAACCACAACCCTAATTCCAACCCTAACCCTAAGGCTATGTGCCCACGTTGCGGATTCGTGTGAGATATTTCCGCACCATTTTTGAAAAATCTGCGGGTAAAAGGCACTGTGTTTTACCTGCGGATTTTCCGCGGATTTCCAGTGTTTTTTGTGCGGATTTCACCTGCGGATTCCTATTGAGGAACAGGTGTAAAACGCTGCGGAATCCGCACAAAGAATTGACATGCTGCGGAAAATACAACGCAGCGTTCCCACGCGGTATTTTCCGCACCATGGGCACAGCGGATTTGGTTTTTCATATGTTTACATGGTACTGTAAACCTGATGGAACACTGCTGCGAATCCGCAGCCAAATCAGCACCGTGTGCACATAGCCTAATTCTAAAGGTATGTGCACACGCTGCGGAAAACGCTGCGGATCCGCAGCAGTTTCCCATGAGTGTACAGTTCAATGTAAACCTATGGGAAACAAAAATCGCTGTACACATGCTGCGGAAAAACTGCACGGAAACGCAGCGGTTTACATTCCGCAGCATGTCACTTCTTTGTGCGGATTCCGCAGCGGTTTTACAACTGCTCCAATAGAAAATCGCAATTGTAAAACCGCAGTGAAATGCGCAGAAAAAAAACGCGGTAAATCCGCCATAAATCCGCAGCGGTTTAGCACTGCGGATTTATCAAATCCGCAGCGGAAAAATCCGCAGAGGACCAGAATACGTGTGCACATTCCTAACCCTAACCCTAGCCCTAACCCTACCCCTAACCCTACCCTAACATTAGTGGAAAAAAAAAAATTTCTTTATTTTTTTTATTGTCCCTACCTATGGGGGTGACAAAGGGGGGGGGGGGGGGTCATTTATTATTTTTTTTATTTTGATCACTGAGATAGATTATATCTCAGTGATCAAAATGCACTTTGGAACGAATCTGCCGGCCGGCAGATTCGGCAGGCGCACTGCGCATGCGCCCGCCATTTTGGAAGATGGCGGCGCCCGGGAGAAGACGGACGGGACCACGGCTGGATCGGTAAGTATGATAGGGTAAGGGGGGACCACGGGGGGGGGGGGGGGGGAATCGGAGCACGGGGGGGGGGGGGGGGGAATCGGAGCGCGGGAGGGGTGGAACGGAGCACGGGGGGGCGTGGAACGGAGCACGGGGGGGCTGGAATGGAGCACGGGGGGGTGGAACGGAGCACGGGGGGGGGTGGATCGGAGTGCAGGGGGGGTGATTGGAGCACGGGGGGGTGATTGGAGCACGGGGGGAGCGGACACGAGCACGGGGGGGAGCGGAGCACTGGACGGAGGGGAGCCGGAGCAGTGTACCGGCCAGATCGGGGGGGGGTGGGGGGGCGATCGGAGGGGTGGGGTGGGGGCACACTAGTATTTCCAGCCATGGCCGATGATATTTCAGCATCGGCCATGGCTGGATTGTAATATTTCACCCGTTATAATGGGTGAAATATTACAAATCGCTCTGATTGGCAGTTTCACTTTCAACAGCCAATCAGAGCGATCGTAGCCACGAGGGGGTGAAGCCACCCCCCCTGGGCTAAACTACCACTCCCCCTGTCCCTGCAGATCGGGTGAAATGGGAGTTAACCCTTTCACCCGGTCTGCAGGGACGCGATCTTTCCATGACGCCGCATAGGCGTCATGGGTCGGATTGGCACCGACTTTCATGACGCCTACGTGGCGTCAAAGGTCGGGAAGGGGTTAACATTGGGACGAGTGCTATGCGATTTTTTATCGCATTGCACTCGTCCGTATTACGGTCTAGTGTGACCCCGGCCTTAGGAGGGAAAACCAAGGTCTTTTTGGCCAAAATGGAGCAATCAAAATTACTCTTGCCTGCTCCATTCTGATCTTTCTTACCACTGCCGGAATCATCGCTATCGGTGGAAACACATAAGCGAGATTGAATTTCCATTGAATTTGAAGAGCATCCACCGTAAAGGGTTTCTCTCTCGGGTCTAACGAACAGAAACTCTCTACTTTCCTGTTTAGGGTGGCAAATAAATCTATTACAGGTAAGCCCCAAGCCTGCACTATCTGTTGAAACACCCGGGGATTAAATGACCACTCTCCCTGTCTCAGTGTCTTGCGACTTAGGTAGTCCGCTTTCGTATTCTCGACTCCCTTTATGTGTAGAGCAGAGAGGGATAGTAGGTGGCGCTCTGCTAGTTGTAGGAGAACAGACGCTGACTATCAGGGAAGGGGATCTCGTCCCCCCTTGGTGGTTGATATACGCAACCACTGCATGATTGTCTGACATGACTCTGGTATGGTGGCCCTGGAGGATGGGAAGGAAATGTTTTACAGCTCTCTCTACGGCCCATAACTCTTAGACTTGACGCCTGCTGTGATTCTAGTTGGGACCAGGATCCCTGAACAGAGAGTCCCTAAATGAGCCCCCCATCCTGTACCGCTTGCGTCTCTGGTGATGATCTGCTCTATCGGAGTTATCCACTGGACCCCCGACGCCAAATGATCTTACGGCCCACCATTTTAGGGAATCTGTTACCTCCAATGAAAGGCGTAGCTTCCCCTCTAAATGCCCTTTTAACCACTTTTGTGCTGACAGGACCTCCCACTGTAACTGTCTTAGATGGAACTGTGCCCATCTTACTGTGGATATACAGGACGTCAGAGAACCCAACAGGGACATTGC
This sequence comes from Ranitomeya imitator, assembly GCF_032444005.1. Taxonomy (NCBI): domain Eukaryota; kingdom Metazoa; phylum Chordata; class Amphibia; order Anura; family Dendrobatidae; genus Ranitomeya; species Ranitomeya imitator. Next base: position 658,623,269 of record NC_091283.1, read on the forward strand.
CTTTCTCAACGTCATTACGGGGTGTTGAATTGCTGACTCCACAAGATTTTGAATTTTGACCAGCTTGTTTTCTGGTAGGAGACAAAGCCGACGCCTGGAGTCCAGAACTAAGCCCAGAAAGGACTGAACTAGCTCCGGCGTCAACCTTGATTTGGTGAGATTTATTTTCCACCCCAACCGCTCTAGCGTTGCCGTGGCTACTTTTATTTGTGCCAGGCAATGTGCTGAATTCCCCATTATAAGGAAGTCGTCTAGATATGGAAATATAACCACGTTCTGAGAGCGGAGGAAGGACATGACCTCTGACATTAGCTTGGCAAAAATTCTTGGCGCTATTGACCGGCCGAATGGGAGGGCAGCGTATTGATAGTGCCCGAGACAGCCTTGGACATAAACTGCTACTATTAGAAACTTTTGGTAGTCCCGATGGATTGGGACATGGTAGTAGGCGTCCTTTAAGTCTATCGCTGCCATGAAGCAATCTGGGAACAAGAGTTTTATCGCTGTATTCACAGACTCCATTTTGAAGGAGCAGTTTACTACCGACTGGTTTAGATTTTTTAAATTGACAATGGTTCTCAGTGACCCGTCCGGTTTTCGTACAAAAAAAAAAAAAAAAAAAAAGAAAAAAAAAGAAAAAAAAGAGAGGAATAAAAACCTTTTCCCTGCTCTTCCCCCGGGACTTCTACCAAAACTCGTTTTGATACCAGGTCCAATACCTCTGCTTCCAAGGCTAGCTGATCTTCCAGGGTTTTTCTTTGGGGTGTTAAAACAAAAGTTTGTCGCGGTGGATAAACAAAATCTATTTTTAGGCCGTCTTTGATAACCTTCAGAGTCCAATGACTGGGGGAGATGTTTACCCAGGCTGGGAAAAAAGATGAAAGCCTTCCCCCCACCTCTGACCTGGTGTCATTGGGAGGGCTTTTTCGCTGATGTTGAGGGACCTTTAAACATATATCCAGATCCCTTTCTGTCTCTGGAGTCCCAATTCCTTCTATCTCCCGGGGGGCAGCCCCTACTAAATTTGCCCCTCCGAAAATAAGGTCTTCTAAAGTCCACTGGAAAGCGAGGAAAACCTTTTTTTCCATCTACTGCTTTCTCCAAAATTTCTTCTAATTTTTGACCAAGGAGGAAATGTCCGTCACACGGTATAGAACAAAGTCTATTCTTTGAAGGTAAGTCACCCGTGCACCCCTTCAACCAGAGAGCACGTCTAGCCGCATTGGATAAACTTGCTGCCCTAGCCGCCAGCCTTATGGAGTCTGCCGAAGAATCTGCTATAAAGGCTGCTGCGCCTTTAGCCATAGTTACATTGGTTAAAATTTCATCCCTTGGGGCTTTAGATTTCAATTGCTCCTCTATCTGCTGTAGCCAGACAATTAGGGAGCGCGCGACACAGGTCCCCGCAATTGCCAGTTATAAACCCCCTGCGGTCGCTGCCCAGGTGTGTCTTAGGAACCCATCCGCTTTTTGTCTAAGGGATCCCTTAACACGCCAGAGTCTTCTAAGGGAAGGGATAACTTTTTAGAAGATCTAGTTACCGCACCATCGATTTTCAGAACTTTATCCCATGTCTCCGAATCTCTCTCCTCAAAGGGGTAACGTCTTTTAGAAGCCGAGGGTAGATAACCCGATTTTTCCGGCTTCCTCCATTCCTTATCTATAAGGGCTTTTACTTTGGAGTTAACTGGAAAGGTGCGCTTTCTCTTTTCCTCTAGACCCCGAACATAATGTCCTCCAGGGACTTGGCCGCTTTCTCATCTTTAAGGCCCATTGAAGCTCTAACGGCTTTTACTAGCTTGTCCGTGTTCTCGGTTAGAAAGCACGGACGGCCCCCAACATCACTATCAGAAGAGGAGCCAGAGGACTTAGAGGAAGAGGAGCAGGGAGACAATGGTTCCTCCTGACATTCCTCATCAGAATGAGAAAACTCGGAAAAAGAAAGTGGTTCTGGGTTTCTACTACCCTTTTTCTTAAGGGCTGCTTTTACAGAGCCTTCTACTTCTGCTCTGATTATTGCCCTAAGACTAGAGGCAAAGTCAGGGGTCTCTTCCTGGATAGTCTTTTGGATGCAATCTACACAAAGACTTTTCTGCCACTGGACTGCCAACGGAACTCTACAGAGGGCACATTCCTTATTCTTTGACTTGGAGCTAGCCTTCCTCGGTGTCTGCCAAGTAAACAGAAGAAGATGTAGCCCATTACCACCAGCGTGACATTCACGTAGATCACTCACCACCCGCTGTCCATAAAGGGTACCGGATTCCGAGGCGGACTAGGAGCACGGGGAACGTTCCTCTTGGAGGCTGAAGAGTCCTGTGACGTCCGGCTAGGAAGATTGCTGCTCCTTTCACTCGAGCGGCTATTCTTAGCATGATGGTGAGCCGGTGCATCACCTGATAAGGGCTCTTGCTGCTGCTGCAATGGCTGCTGCTGCTGCTCCATACGATCCTCCATCCTGGAAGGCTGTATGGAAATGAGCGACGTTCTGTGCAGCTTTACCCTTAATAAAGGGTCATCCTCAGTGCTCCCCACCTCTTCCGGTATCCAATTTGCTCCTCTCCCCCTCCTGTACACCACCGGGAAGCCTGTAACGTCTCCGGCGTTCATTCCATGGGCGCCGGCATCTTGGATCCGGCACATCGCTCTGACGTCACGCAGGCACGCCCATTCCCAGCGTGCCTTGCACGCAACGTCAGCCGCGTGCCAGGAAGTCGCCCAGCCGAGGGGGAGAGAGCGGCGTGGCAGACACAGAATGGCCCCAAGGGTCCAGACTGTGCTGAACTGATGCCCGCACGTGCGCAAGAGCCAGCAGGATCTGCGAACGGCACCACCATCTCCTAAATGCCGACATACAGGCACCGTGCTTGCGCTTCCTGTGCCGGGACAGGAGTGGGTAAGTGGATCTTCAATCAAATACCGCCGTGATTTCAGCACAAGGGTTCCTATCAGGACAGGAAACCCAACTGAAGCGAGGGAGAGGTACCGCCCTTTTATTTCAGTAGGTTTCCTGTCCAGACTGGGCGGATCCCTCTCTCAGGTGTGATGTCATGGGAGACGGGAAAAAAACGCATGAAAATCATGAAAAAAACACATTAAAATCCGCAAGAGTTTTCCTTGGCAAGGGAGTGCGGATTTGAAGCAGAAAAATCTGCTTCTATTGTGCAACGCGGGCACATAGCCTTAATGTTTTACAACCTATGGTAAATTGGAACTCTTGATATTGTCATCTATGGACAAATTATCTTTTGCTCTCGATTTGGTCTCCATGGAGGGGGGGTTATTCTATTGTAAAACACAAAATGAGTACTTACATTTTTATCAACCATAACAAGATTTACAACAAATCATATGTATCTGATAAAAACTTGGGAGAGTGCTGTGTCCCCCAACGAAGGTTCAGAGAAACATTTCCCAGTGAGTAACCAAAAATCCTGTTTTCTCTATCGCTTTATTGGGGACACAGGAAACCATGGGACGTCCCAAAGCAGTCCATGGGGAGGGAACAGAAACTCCGTTCAGATCAGAGAACTAAACACTGCCGCCTGCAAGATCCTTCTACCTAGGCTGGCGTCTGCCAAAGGTCGGTATGGACCTTGTAAAATTTGGCGAACGTGTGAACGGAAGACCAGGTTGCCGCTTTGCAGAGTTGTAGGCCAGATGCCCTATGGTGTACCAAAGTGGCACCTACTGCCTGGGGTAGTTTGTCTTAATCCCAGAGGGAGGCGCTCTGTTCTTGACCCACTACGCCTCCAAGATTGCCATTCAGATCCAACGAGCAACCGTAGCCTTGGAGGCTGGGGGGAGCCTTTACATGCACCCTCAGGAATGACAAACAGTTCATCTTCCGGAAGGGGGTGGTGCTAGCCAGAGAGACACGCATCGCCCTCACCAGGTCTAACCTGTTTAGTGAATGCTCCAGAGGATGAGTCGGAGCAGGGCAAAGGAAGGAAAGACAATATCCTCATTTAGATGAAAGGTGGACACAACATTGGGAAAGAAGGAAGCAAGGTTTTGGCCACAAAACCACCTTGTCCTGGTGGAGAACCAAAAAAGGAGGGGGCAGCAGGAAAAAGCCGCCAATTCCAAGAAGTGAATAATGGAAGTGACTGCCACAAGAAACACCACCTTCCAAAAAAAAAAACCAGACACTTCTTGAAGTGGTTCAAAGGGAGAAATCCCGAGGGCCTCCAGGACTAAATTGACGTCCCAGGAATCAAAAGGTGTCCAGAACGGTGGCGCTGCGTAGGCTACTCCCTGGAAAAAAAGTACTGACCTGAGAATGGGAGGACAAATTCTTCTGGAAAAGAATTCTTCTGGCCTGCATCAAGACCAGCCAAAAAAAGCCAGAATAGAAGGGACAGAAAAGGACATAGGCACCATGTGATTAGCCTCATACCAACATAAATAGGCTTTCCAAGTCTAATAGACCAGAGATGACAACAGCTTCCTTGCCCAGATCATGGTCTGAATCACCCGACCTGAAAACCAAGACGCTCTTAGAACTGCGGTTAAATCGAGCAACCAAGATTACTGGTGGAAAATCGGCCCCTGGGAAAGAAGATCTGCTATGTCTGGGAGCCTCCAAAAGGGCATCTACGAGAAGATTGACGATCTTTGCGAACCAAGACCTCTTGGGCCAATCCAGTGCAATTAGAATGACCAGCACACCTTCCACCTTGATCTTTTTCAACAGCCTGGGAAGGAGGGGGACAGGAGGGATCAGATAGGGAAGGGCAAACAGTGACCTGACCAGGGTATCGCGGCACACACCGCGAGAGGATCGCAGGACCTGGAAACGAACTGCAGGGTCTTCCTGTTCCACTGGGATGCCATGAAGTCTACATCCGGAGCACCCCATTAGAGGCAAAGACTGATGAAGACGTCTTGATGTAGAGACCACTCTCCTACCATGAGACCCTCGTGACTGAGAAAGTCGTCGGCCCAGTTGTCCACGCCGGGAATATGCATCTCAGATATCGCCTAAACCTTCATCTCTACCCTGAGGAGGATCGTGGGTACCTCGGGCATGGCCGAGTTCCTCCCAGGCAGTTGACATATGCCACTGCTATGGCATGGTCTATCTGAACCCGAACTTACAGGCCCCTGAGTAGCTTCTCCCAGTGGCAGAGGGACAGAAGAATGGCCTGTATCTCGAGGATGTTGATCGGTAGGGAACATTCCTCCCGCAACCAACGTCCCTGGACCGTCAGGTCGGGTAAGACCGCACCCCAGCCGAGAAGACTAGAGTACATCGTCAACACATTTAAGTGAATGGGAAGGAAAGAGCGACCCTCAAGAATGAGCAGGGATGACAGCTACCAGCTTAGAGACCTTCTGACCCGAGAGGAGATCTGAACTGGATGGTCCAGAGAGAGAACAGATCTGTTCCAATGTGATAGGATGCCTTGCTGAATCGGTCTGTAGTGGAATTGCGTGAAATGGATCATCTCCGACGCTGCCACCATCCTTCCCCAGGACCACCATAGCCGAGTGGAAGGATGGAGGTCGAGGACCCCTTCAGAGAGCGAATCCTCCACTGGAGGGTTGCCCTCTTTTTGAGAAGAAAAAACCTGCCCTGACAGGTGTTGAACAGCATGCCTAGGAATATTAGATACTGAGTAGGGGCAAGGCAAGACTTTGCCCGGTTGACTAGCCGAGTCGAGACAGGGTCTCGAGAATGAAGGACAGGCTCTCCTGGGCCTGGTAAAAGGCCGGAGCCTTAATAAGAAAGTTGTTGATGTACGGGATGAGCACTAGGCCTCTAATCTGAAGAATGTCTATCCATGCCGTGATCTTCGCGAAGACCCTGGGAGCGGTTGAGTGACCGAACAGATGGGCGACAAACAAAATGATCCTGACGCATCGCAAAAAGCAGAAATCTCTGATGCCCAGGGAAAATAAGAACAGAGATCGGCATCTGTGATATCTATGCAGCGCAGGAACTCTTGCGACCCCATGGAAGCCATCACTGAACGAAGGAACTCCATCCTGAAATGTTGCAGACAGATCCTTTTGTTCAGTAAATTCAGATCCAGGATGGGTCGGTACCGAGCAGTCCTTTTCGACACTGTGGAAAGGCTAGATTAAAAACCTGTGAAACTTTCCTGGGCTGGGATGGGAACAATGACCCCTGATCTGAAAAGGGACGGACGGGACTTGAAGAATTGATCTAGGGGCTACGAAACAAAATCTATTTTGTATCCTGAAGATACTACTTCTCTGACCCAATGCGTCCTCGACCGAGATGAGCCAGACATCCCTGAACAAAAGAAAGCCAACCAGCCTGGGAGAATCCCTGGGTGTCGGGGAGGCGTCATAATGAGGAAAATCTGCCAGGTCTACTCCTGGCAGATTTACCCTGCACGGTACTGGGACGCCATGAGTGGGTAGGTTTGAAGGAAACCCTTTTCCTATCCTGGCGAACCTGCTGCCTCTCTTGGCGGGAGAAATCTTCCGTTAAAGAGAAACAGCACAAAGGGTCAAAGCTTACGGTTCAAAAGAGGATGCCGAGGTTTGGCCTGAGGAAGTAGAGAACTCATCCCTCTGGTGGACTCCTTAATAATTTGGTCCAGCTTGGAGCCAAATAGACAAGATCCCTGTAAAGGCAATCTGGTAAGTGACTTCTTTGAAGACAGTCAACCTGCCACGCCTTAAGCCAAATGGTTCAGTGGATGGCCATGATATTGCTGAATGCTTGAGCAGCAAATGAAGCAGCATCCAGAGAGGCGGATACCACATACTTTCCTACATGAGAGATCAGGTCCGCTAGGCCTGCCAATTCCTCCAGCAGGGCTCCAGATAGAATGCCCTGACAGAGCTGCTTAGCCCATGATGAAATGGACTTTGACACCCAGGTGGTGGCTAAAGCAGGATACAATGTAGAAGCAGCTACTTCAAAGGCTGATTTGGCAAACGACTATGAGCCTATTATTGGTGTCCTTGAGGGATGCTCCATCCATATAAGAAGAAGAAGCATGTTGCTTGACAGTCTGGAAACTGAAGGGTCCACAGTTGAGAACAGGAAAGAAGCAGTCCACTGGGATGGGCCAGGGGGAGAGAATGAGCAAGAAGAGGAGCTGGAACGACGCTCCTGCCTAGATCTCTTACGGCCCCATGTTGGTAGGGATAGCCGGCAACGATGGAAGGAGGAACAGGCAATCTGTCAACAACAGACACCAGGGCATGCAACACCATGGTGAGGTCCGCAAAAGATTGTGACAGAGGTAGCCCACACTAGGATAGGGGCCCCTCTCTCTTTGGGGGCAGTAGAGTACTCCTGGTAGCAGGCATGGGGGGTTTCTGCAGTCCTGACAGAAGGAAGACGACTGACAGAGTCTGCAATTACAAGAAGAGTAAACAAAGTGTTTGACAAGAGTAGAAGCTGGAGGGCGAGAGCGCTCTCCCTAAGATTAAGACATGATAGAAGAAAGACAGACCCACTACCTAATGCCAGAGGTTAGGGGACAGAAAGGATTTTGCTAAGTAGAATGTCAGTCTGCAGAACAGAGATTACTCACAGGAAAGATGCAGGTCCTGAAGTCTGCTTCCAGGTTGTCAGAGGAGTTCCTGGAAAAAAGGAAGGCTGCGGGGAGATTGTAGGAGCGCCTGTGTTGCCTGCAGAAACACCACATTCCGGGTCCAGGTGCCGGCAAATGGCGACTGTAGGGAGGAAGAGGTGGGCCCACAAAGAAAGATAAGGCGTGAAGCTTCCGTGCCACTGAGGGGAGAGGAGGGGGCGTGAATGCCACAAGTGGGAAAAAAGCCCGCTCGAAAAGGACGGTAGAAGGGGCGGAGCTAAGCACAGAGACTAAAGGCCCCGTCACACATAGCGACGCTTGAGTGATTCCGACAACGATACGACCTGTCAGGGATCGCTCAAGCGTCGCTATGTGGTCGCTGGTGAGATGTCACGCAGCAGCGATGCGGCGACCTGTAGCGACCTGTACAACGATGCTATTTCATGACGATTCAATGGGACGTCCTGTCAGCGAGGTCGTTGGTAAGGTGTCAAACACAGCGATGTGTGCTACCCAGCGGGACCTCAACGATCAAAAAATGGCCCAGGCCATTCCGACACGACCAGCGATCTCACAGCAGGGGCCTGATCGCTGCTACGTGTCACACATAGCGAGATCGCTACTGAGATCGCTGTTGCGTCACAAAACTTGTGACTCAGCAGTGATCTCGCTGTGTGTGACGGGGGCTTCTGCCGTACAGAAGCAGGGGTCTAAATTAGAAAATGCAGCAGACGAGACAAGGTGGGGAGGGGGTGTTGAAGCCCAAAAGGTACCGCAAATGTAACCCTGCACTACCGATCCTGCTGTAATTAAAGGGGACAAGCCACATATTAAGTGGAAGATCTATACTGACCATCAGAGCCCTATGGGAATAATAAAAAAAAAAAGTGTGGAGTTTAATCTTCATTCTTCTTGATCTTCCTCTAACTTCATCCTTAGCTTCATGAAACTAACAGGACCTGGTAGCCGAGTGGGCAGGGGACTGGGGCCAGGACCAATGTTTGGATCACCTATACACTCTTCATGTGTTAGGGGCTGAGGTCCTGTAGGATAGACATATGAGGATATGTGGCAGTTGGCAGTTCATACCCTACTCATTCTCTATGTGGGGGTACAGTGTGACTGTTCACACTGTATCCCTCCAGAGGTAAGGAGAAGATTTGCCCAAAAACAGAGAAAAGGGAGAGGTTACTGGAAAACGACAAAAACCAGAGGTAGATATGAGTCTAGTAAGACATGTGTCCACCTCCTACTGACTATAAGCTAAACTGATTAACCTAGTGCCAGTGGGTGGGCTGTACACTGCTGAGGAAGAGAATGTTTTTGGGCATAGTGTCAGCAGCATACACCCATGGTTTCCTGTGTCCCCCAATGAAGCGATAGAGAAATGGAGCTGGTGGCGCATGCGCATTAGAATCTTAGAATCTGAGCGCGGTCACCATTTTGTTTAAAAAAAAAAAAAAAAAAAAACACTACAAAAATTTCTTAAACAAAACTATGTGTAAATAAAATAAAAATATGCATATTATCCCCTGTATCATGCTCTAGCACAGGCACCGCCGCCTGTCTGATGAATGAATTTCTTTTCAAACAATATTATATTCAGTATGTAAAAAAGGGGCAGGTCAGTGAGGGATCAGTGACCTGTCAGTAGCCATACAGATGAATAGCTATGCAGAGCACCACATGAAGACCCTCACACTGGCCGCCCCTGAGAATGAGAATATCAGTAACTGAAAACTACAAATGCAGATTAAACAACAACCACAAGACACATTTCTTCACCAAGGTATCATTTTAATCAGTATAACGGCACCGATCTGACACTGTGTGTAGGTTACTGTGCACAATCCTGCTGACAGGTTCCCTTTAATAAAGATGGAAAAAAAGCAACACTAAAAAATATTACATGTAACACAAAGATCTGTTTTAAACAATAGGTCATTTTCTGCTAACTTCCATTTAATGGGAATAGGTCACCAGGTTATTGCTGCACTATCAGAAAGCAGCATGATGTAGGGTCAGAAATCCTAATTCCAGAGAGGTGTCACTTACTGGGCTGCTTGCTGTAGTTTTGATTACATCAAAGCTGCTGTAGATCTATCAATTCTCTGAAAGCTGAGCTCTGTATAGCCTCACCCACACCACTGATTGGCAGCTTTCAGTGTACACTGTGCATAGGCAGTATGCTTCCCAAAAGTGGCAGATGAAGGAGGAAATAAGGCAAAGGGCTACATTTCTGCAGGTTTACTAGTCCTCTCAGTGATAAAATTGCATATTATCAGCAGTATGTTAACAAAACTACAGCAAGCAGCCCAGTAAGCGACACTGCTGGAGCCAGGGTCTGCAGAGACAAAAAACTGCAGAGTCTCTGTAAGCGTAAACTGACAGTATAAACTAAGCACTTAACTTGAAGGAGCTATAGCTCCTACAAAAATCCAACCTTTACCAGAAGCTGAAGTTTAATCAAGTATGCTAATTAGGGCGTACCTCTGGTGTGGCTTTGAGACTCCGTGAACCACTCCCTCAACTTTGCACACGGGTTCCTGTCATTAGTGAAAACTTAAGAGCAGCTGGCACTAAGTAACCAATGAGGGATGCCAAATCAGAGGGCAGAATAGTCCACTGAGCTATTTAGCCCCATCACCAGTGTAATCAGCACCTTAATTAGCATACTTCATTAATATTCAGTTTCTTCAGAATGACGGCAGCAATTAGAACGCTAAACGTGATTTTTAGACGGACTATATCACAAAGAACCTGTCACCAGGTTCTCTCTATATAAACTAAGTTCACGACCTGTCCACATGTCAATATCACTGGCAGTCACCAACAAAATGGCTCCGCACTGTGATCCTAAACTTTCGTCCTCCCTTGCCCTTTTGCAAACACCCAGAAGGAGGAGAGGAGTCACACACAAATGTGAACAGATCCCACCTACATTTACTGCAGTCGAATTGCAAGCAGCACACTAGATTTTCTTAGCAAATTTCAGCAGATGCTCCACTTAAATGAGAAACCATTTGACATTATTTTATACCATTAAAAAAGTTAATATTTGCCCAAAAAAGTAAAACATTAATACTTCACATTTTTTTCAATAGTCAAATTCCCTTTAAGTCATCTTAAAGAGCACGCCATCACTTTCTTTACAAGTGACCAGCTCCTCTGCATATCTACAGATATACTTTAATAATCTTCCCGTGCACCAATTGGCACTATCCAGACTGACAGATGATGTTGGCATGTGTGCTGCGCATCCTCCGCAATAACTGGTCCCCTGCCCTTATTGACAGATAGCTGTTACACCTGCACAGCCCCGGTTCTCTACTGTGTAAGCACAAGAGATGAGCAGTCTGGATGACGTACGAGACGTCTACCACGTGAATCAAGGCAGGAGGATGGCAATTGCAGGTACACAGGAGGCGCAAAGCAAAAAGAACAACAAGTCCCAGAGAACTGGACAGCACCAATTAGCAAATGGCAGAATCATAGATATTCTCTTGAATACGCGGGGGTGCTGGGCTCTTATAAATAGGAGGCTTGCGTGCTATTTAACATGACACACAGGTAGTGCATTTAGTTATATATGAAAATCTGGTGACATGTCTCTTAAAAGGCTCTGGCCCCAATTCATTAAGGCTGGTGCTTTGCACGCCAGTCTAAAATTTACGAGTGGTGGCTCTCACTATTTCCTTAGGCGGCATACACCACTTAAATTAATCTACTATATAATTGTCTAAGGGTCACTTCCGTCTTTCTGTCCTTCTGTCTGTCACTGATATTCATTGGTCGCGGCCTCTGTCTGTCATGGAATCCAAGTCGCTGATTGATCTCGCCAGCTGCCTGTCATGGCTGCGACGGCCACAGTCCGGCGGCAATATGGCCGCTCTTTCTTCCCTGCAGTCACTGCCTGCTCCATACTCCCCTCCAGTCATCCCTCACACAGGGTTAATGCCAGTGTTACTGGAGCGCGGTGTAACGCACTCATGTTACGCAGCTATTAACCCTGTGTGACCAACTTTTTACTATTGATGCTGCATATGCAGCATCAATAGTAAAAAGATCTAATGTTACAAATAAGAATAATAATAAAAAAAAGGTTATTCTCACCCTCCGACGTCTTGTCCTTGGCAGTGCAAGCGGCAGGTTCCGGTGCCAAGGATGCTATGCGAGAAGGACCTGCCATGACGTCACGGTCATGTGACTGCGACGTCATCACAGGTCCTGCACTCATACCAACCCTGGGACCGGAAGCGGCCGCGTGCACCGCACACAAACGACAGGACTACAAGGGGCCCTCGGAAGGTGAGTATATCTATTTTTTATTTCTTAACCTGTTACATACGTGGCTGGGCAATATACTACGTGGCTGGGCAATATACTACGTGGCTGGGCAATATACTACGTGGGCTGTACAATATACTACATGGGCTGTACAATATACTACATGGGCTGTACAATATACTACATGGGCTGTACAATATACTACATGGGCTGTACAATATACTACGTGGCTGGGCAATATACTACGTGGACATGCATATTCTAGAATACCCGATGCGTTAGAATCGGGCCACCATCTAGTGAAGAATATCTTACAACTGACATTATCTTCTGCCGGAGATGTTATTCTACACCCGGGCTGGTGCGTATTTCTGACATAACTGAAGCCACCTTTGTGATGCAAATTATGATGGCAGGGCTCTGCCATGCCCTGTCCTACCTTAGCAGACTGAGCAGAGCACAATACATATTTTAATTATTCAACGAGTTTCATACCAGAAAACAACTATATAATTCAGGGCCTGTGTGCTTAGACCAGTGTTCCCCAACTCCGGTCCTCAAGAGCCACCAGCGGGTCATGTATTCAGGATTTCCTTAGTATTGCCCAGGTGATGGAATTCTTGCCTTTCCAGGTAATGCAACGATCACCTGGGCAATACTAAGGAAATCCTGAAAACATGACCCGCTGGTGGCTCTTGAGGACCGGAGTTGGGGAACACTGGCTTAGATTATGCTGTCAGTTTAGGCAGACAGGTCGCAAAAAAAGCTTAATTTGCATCTATCAAGTATAACTGAGTGCCACAAGCACATAATTTACATAAATGGGACCAATTTGTTTCACTGGGAAACTTGCAGAGGCAAAAATCACTGTAAAAAGTATGAAGCTTTTAGGACAAATTTAATTTTAGAATACAGAAGAAAAAACAGGGCTCTCATCAGTTAGTTGGGTGTGCCCATGTTGGTGTGTCACTGTACAGGTGTATTGTAGTCCTGGCAAAAACAAAATGAAGATATGATTGTCTGGAAAGTAAAGGTGAGCGCGACGATGAGTTTTGTGTCTCATGTGGGTTTTCTTTAAATTTATGGGGGTCTCTCAGACTCAATTTTGCCTAGGGATACTGCCATTAATAAAGAATGGTATCTAAACATCCTTCAAAAGCAATGTCTCCCAACAATCCAGTAGCAATTTGGTGATGAATGATGCTTTTCCTTAGGAGAACCATGGCACAAGGCAAAAGTGATTGCCAGGTGGCTTGAAAAACAAAACTTTGGGTCCATGGCCAGAAAAATCCACAGATCTCAATATCACTGAGAACCTGTGGTCAAATCCTCAAAGTGAGTGGACAAACAAAAATACAGAAATTGTGATGAGACAAGAAGGGTTCTCATCAGTAAGGATTTGGCCCAGAAGTTAATATCCAACAAGCACAAGGAGCAGGGCAGAAATCTCGTCAAATAAGGGTATGTGACCACGGGCCGGATTACATCCGGATTAGCTGCGGATTGAACACTGCGTACAGCCGCAGCGTTCAATCCGCAGCGTCCAGATGTTACAGCATAGTGGAGGGGATTTTATGAAATCCCGTCTCCACTATGCGTGCGAACACGCATCGGGCAGACCTGCATTTATGGACATGCGGCGCATCTTTTTAGAACGCAGCATGTCTGTTTACCTTTAAATAACAGTCCTATGCATAGGGTACGGTGACCACCGCGCGTACAGAAGGGGGCAGCGCTTTGGGCGGAGCGGGGTTTCCACTCCGTTTAAAGCGCCGACAATCTGGCCTGTGGACAAGCACCCTAAGGGACAACACTGTAAACACTGAGTCTTTGCAGAAACTTGATGTATTTGTCAATAAAAATATAAAAACGTATCAATTATATTTCAGTAACCATAGAAACATTTGACTAAAGATCTAAAAACCCTGAAGCAAACATTGTGAAAACCAAAATTTGTGTCAGTATTAAAACTTTTGGCCACAACTGTAGTGTATGCGCACAGGTGTACTGCATGTGCTCAAGACAGAGGAGTGCAAGTATAGTAATGATTTACCGGATGGTTGTTGAAAGAAGAGGCTGCTCGAATGTGGATAGGATTTGGGCATAAAACCTGAAAAACAATAATAATTAGTAAATATATCAACAATGAGAATGGAATCTTAAATAGAACTATGACTAATGATATAAGAACCTGCTGCTGACTGAACATGGGGCCAACATATTTCGGAGGAGTCCCAATAGGCACGGCTCTCACAGGTGGACTGCCTATTACAGGGGAGGTGGATCTTCGAGGCAAAGCTCTCTCGGAGGCATCTTGTTCAGTGCCATCTCCATTGGGGGGAGGAATGGCAGCCAAGCCATACTCATGTAGTATAGAGAGTGGACTCATATCCTTTAATGAAAAATCAAGAGTCAATATATATTTTATAACATTACAATTATATAAAAATATGTTCATTGTTGGATCTATGACAACAGGCAAAGCATTTAAGATGAAAATAAAACAATGTAGACTATGACCCCAAGCTTACCTCTGTCAGCAAGGGTCCTCTGATTGGCCGCAGGCTTGAAGAAGATCCCCATATACTTGAGTTTATCCCAGAAGATAGCTTGAAAATATAAAGGAAAATTACCTATTAAAAATATGTACATTGTACTGGTGAACGTAACAAAACACAGTTTACCTTGATAATAGGGATCAACGCCTACCAGCCACTCCCGAGCATTATTGACTATAAAACCTGAGTGGCAGATTCACCAAGATTGGCGTTTTGTTTGCCACTCTTGAACTAAAGTCCACTTGAGTAAGATGTGCGCCTCTTGAAAGGAAATTTGTCAGCAGGATTTCTTCAAACTATTTGCAGGCCAGTTTTGACAGTCCATTCCTCAGTTACTGAGAAATCGGTGCTTGGCATGATATGCAAATGAGAGTGAAGAGCTATTTGTCTGAAGCCTCTGTCTCTCCAGTTCTATTAATCACCAAGCTCCTCCTCCTCTTTCCTGGCCGATGGCTCCTTTGCCTGAAGTCATATAACAAAAAAGGCGGTGGTGCTGGGCGTGGAGTAGAGGGCCAGAGGTTTCAGATATACAAATTGTTCTTTAGTCTCATTTGCATGCGTCCAGTTCTGATTCAGTAGCTTCATCCTTTTGTTGGGCTTATTGTGCTACTGTGACACCCAGGTTTGTCAGTGCTTAGTCTGCAGTCTATACTGTTTTCCTTATATTTGCATATAGGGATAACAACTTTTGAACAATTTAACAGCTGACAGGCGCCTCTAACAGCCAGGGGTGGAATGGCGATCCACCCGCTGCTGTTAACCTGTTAAATGCCGCTGTCAATCTCTGACATCAGCATTTAACTCACTTGTGGGAAGCGAGCTGGAAATCCCACCTATCAGTGACCTCTTCACGTGATCGCGTGTCACGGTGGGGTTGGCATGACAATTAGGTCTCTGCCAGACCTCTATGGTTGTCATAGCCGGATTGCTGTAAGCACTGCCCGGTGGCCAGCGCTCCTAACAAGTGCAGCATTTCTGCTACATAGAGGAGATTTAATCATCGCCTGTATGTAGTAGAGCCGATCAGACAACTGCAGCTTCTAGTCTCCCATGGAGACTATTGAAGCTTGTAAAAATTTAAAAAAAAAATATATATATATATATTTTAAACATAAAAGTTCAAATCACCCCCTTTCGAGGCATTCAAAATAAAGAAAAAAAATCAAACATACGCATATTTGGTCTCGCCGCAATCAGAATTACACGATCTATGAATATAAAAAAAAAAAAAAATTAACCTGATCAGTAAATGGCATAACGAAAAAAAAAATCAAAAACGCCAGAATTACGTTTTTTTGGTTGCCACTACATTGCAATAAAATGCAATAACGGGCAAACAGAAGATCGTATACACACCAAAATGGTATCAATAAAAACGTCAGCTCGGTGCGCAAAAAATAGTCCCTCACCCAGCCCCATTCTCTACAAGGTATTCAGAATCATTATGATAAAGTTAATTTGTTAAATTACTTTTGAGCCCCTGAAATGAGGAGGCTCTATAGAAAATGGAAAATCCGTTTAACATCTTCACTTTATGATCCTGTTTTCACTTTCTTCACCAGGCCAAATTTTTTAATTTTGCCAGTATCACTTTATGAGGTAATAACTCTGGAATGCATCAATATATCCCAGTGATTCGGAGAAAGGTTTTTTTTATTACACACTACTTCATGTTTGTGGTAAATTTTGGTCTATGTGATTTTTATTTATGAAAATATAAAAAATTTGATTAAAAAAAAAATCTACAATTTTCAAAACGCTGAATTTTTAGGAGATCAAACCAAATACTTCTACCACACAAAATAGATAACGACATATAGTTTACATCAATGATTTTTTTCTAACTTTTTTTTTGTTAGGAAGTTAGAAGGGTTAAAAGTTTATTGTTTTAGTTTTTACCAACAAAATTTATCAAGTCAATTTTTCTTTAGGAGCCACAATCCATTTAACCCCTTAGCGACCGCCGATACGCCTTTTAACCGCGGCCGCTAAGGGTACTTAAACCACAGCGCCGTTAACGGCGCTGTGGAAAAAGTGAATAGCGCCCCCCAGAGGCCGATTTTCTCCGGGGTCTCGGCTGCCGGGGGTAGCCGAGACCCCAGAGAACATGATTCGGGGGTTTTTTAACCCACCCCGCATTTGCGATCGCCGGTAATTAACCGTTTACCGGCGATCGCAAAAAAAAAAAAAAAAACCGCGATCTCTTTTTAATTTTTCTGTCCTCCGATGTGATCGCACATCGGAGGACAGAGAAAAGGGGTCCCAGGTAGCCCCCCAATACTCACCTATCTCCCCCGATGCTCCTCGTGTCTCCCGGTGGGCGCCGCCATCTTCAAAATGGCGGGCGCATGCGCAGTGTGCCCGCCCCCGAGAGAATCTTTGGGGTCTCGGCTGCCGGGGGTAGCCGAGACCCCAAAGAGCATGATCGGGGTCGGTTTTACCGACCCCTGTTTTGCGATCGCCGGTAATTAACTGTTTACCGGCGACCGCAAAAAAAAAAAAAAAAAAAGTAAAGTGTAATTCTCTGTCCTCTGATGTGATCGCACATCAGAGGACAGAGAAATAGGGGGATTCGGGGACCCTACAATACTCACCTGTGTCCCTGGATCCTCTTGCTGCTCCTCCTGGCCGCCGGCAGAAGAAAATGGCGGGCGCATGCGCAGTGCGCCCGCCATCTGTCTCCATCTGCCGGCCGGCAGGAGAACAGCAGTTGGGGCTAAAATTAGGGTTAGGGCTAGGGTTGGGGCTAAAGTTAGGGTTAGAGCTGGGATTAGGGTTGGTATTAGGGTTAGGGTTGGCATTAGGGTTACGCTTGGGATTAGGGTTAGGTTTGGGATTAGGGTTAAGGTTAGGGTTGTGATTAGGGGTGTATTGGGATTAGGGTTAGGTTTGAGGTTAGGGTTGAGATTAGGATTAGGGGTGTGTTGGATTTAGGGTTTTGATTAGGGTTATGGTTAGGGTTGACATTAGGGTTGTTTTGGGGTAAGGGTTGTGATTATGGTTAGGGTTAGTGATTAGGATTATGGATCAGGCTGGGATTAGAGTTGGGGGTGTGTTGGGGTTAGGGTTGGAGCTAGAATTGGGGGGGTTTCCACTGTTTAGATACATCAGGGGGTCTCCAAACACAACAGACAATTTTGCGCTCAAAAAGTCAAATGGTGCTCCCTCCCTTCTGAGCTCTGCCGTGCGCCCAAACAGTGGGTTACCCCCACATATGGGGCATCAGCGTACTCGGGATAAATTGGACAACAACTTCTGGGGTCCAATTTCTCTTGTTACCCTTGTGAAAATAAAAACTTGGGGGCTACAATATCTTTTTTGTGAAAAAAAAAAATATTTTTTATTTTCACGGCTCTGCATTATAAACTTCTGTGAAGCACATGGGGGTTCAAAGTGCTCACCACACATCTAGATATGTTCCTTAAGGGGTCTAGTTTCCAAAATGCGGTCACTTGTGGGGGGTTTCCACTGTTTAGGCACATCAGAGGCTCTCCAAACGCGACATGGCGTCCAATCTCAATTCCAGCCAATTCTACATTGAAAAAGTAAAACGGCGCTCCTTCACTTCCAAGCTCTGCGGTGCGCCCAAAAAGTGGTTTACCCTCACATATGGGGTATCGACGTATTCAGGAGAAATTGCACAACAACTTTTGTGGTCTAATTTCTCCTGTTACCCTTGTGAAAATAAGAATTTGTGGGCGAAAAGATCATTTTTGTGTAAATGGCGTATTCAGGAGAAATTGCATAACAAAATTTATGGTTACCGTATATACTCGAGTATAAGCCGAGATTTTCAGCCCAAATTTTTGGGCTGAAAGTGCCCCCCTCGGCTTATACTCGAGTCACGGTAGCGGTGGGGTCGGCGGGTGAGGGGGTGAGGGCGCTGAGGTATACTTACCTAGTCCCAGCGATCCTCGCGCTGTCCCTGCCGTCCCACGGTCTTCGGTGCTGCAGTTCTTCCTCTCTTCAGCGGTCACGTGGGACCGCTCATTACAGAAATGAATAAGCGGCTCCACCTCCCATAGGGGCGGAGCCGCTTATTCATTTCTCTAATCAGCGGTGCCGGTGACCGCTGATAGAGAAAGAAGCTGCGGCACCGAAGACAGGAGGGGACAGCGCGAGGATCGCCAGGACTAGGTGAGTATGTTATATTCACCTGTCCTCGTTCCAGCCGCCGGGCGCCGATCCATCTTCCCGGCCGGCGCCTCCATCTTCCCGGCGTCTCTGCTCTCTGACTGTTCAGGCAGAGGGCGCGATGACGCATATAGTGTGCGCGGCGCCCTCTGCCTGATCAGTCAGAGCAGAGACGCCGGGAAGATGGAGGCGCCGGAACGAGACGCTGGGAGCTGCAATCAAGGGAGGTGAGTATGTGGTTTTTTTTCTTTATTGCGGCAGCGGCGGCACAAATTTATGTGGAACATCTATGGGGCACAGTGAACGGTGCAGAGCACCGTATATGGCACAGCACAGCTATGGGGCACAGTGAACGGTGCAGAGCACCGTATATGGCACAGCACAGCTATGGGGCACAGTGAACGGTGCAGAGCACCGTATATGGCACAGCACAGCTATGTATGGGGCACAGTGAACGGTGCAGAGCACCGTATATGGCACAGCACAGCTATGTATGGGGCACAGTGAACGGTGCAGAGCACCGTATATGGCACAGCACAGCTATGTATGGGGCACAGTGAACGGTGCAGAGCACCGTATATGGTATATGGCACAGCACAGCTATGTATGGGGCACAGTGAACGGTGCAGAGCACCGTATATGGCACAGCACAGCTATGTATGGGGCACAGTGAACGGTGCAGAGCACCGTATATGGCACAGCACAGCTATGGGGCACAGTGAACGGTGCAGAGCACCGTATATGGCACAGCACAGCTATGGGGCACAGTGAACGGTGCAGAGCACCGTATATGGCACAGCACAGCTATGGGGCACAGTGAACGGTGCAGAGCACCGTATATGGCACAGCACAGCTATGTATGGGGCACAGTGAACGGTGCAGAGCACCGTATATGGCACAGCTATGGGGCACAGTGAACGGTGCAGAGCACCGTATATGGCACAGCTATGGGGCACAGTGAACGGTGCAGAGCACCGTATATGGCACATCTATGGGGCACAATGAACGGTGCAGAGCACCGTATATGGCACAGCTAGGGGGCACAATGAACGGTGCAGAGCACTATATGGTTCACACCTATGGGGAAATATGAACGGTGCAGAGCACTATATGGCACAGCTATGGGGAAATAATGATCTATTTTTATTTTTGAAATTCACCGGTAAATGCTGCATTTCCACCCTAGGCTTATACTCGAGTCAATAAGTTTTCCCAGTTTTTTGTGGCAAAATTAGGGGGGTCGGCTTATACTCGGGTCGGCTTATACTCGAGTATATACGGTACATTTCTGTTTTTACACTTGTGAAAATAAAAAAAATGGTTCTGAATTAAAATGTTTGCAAAAAAAAGTTAAATGTTCATTTTTTCCTTCCACATTGTTTCAGTTCCTGTGAAGCACGTAAAGGGTTAATAAACTTCTTGAATGTGGTTTTGAGAACCTTGAGGGGTGTAGTTTTTAGAATGGTGTCACACTTCATTATTTTCTATCATATAGACCCCTCAAAATGACTTCAAATGTGATGTGGTCCCTAAAAAAAAAAAATGGTGTTGTAAAAATGAGAAATTGCTGGTCAACTTTTAACCCTTATAACTCCCTAACAAAAAAAAAAAAATTTGTTTCCAAAATTGTGCTGATGTAAAGTAGACATGTGGGAAATGTTATTTATTAACTATTTTTCATGACATATCTCTCTGATTTAAGGGCATAAAAATACAAAGTTTGAAAGTTGCAAAATTTTAAAAATTCGCGCCATATTTCCGTTTTTTTCATAAATAATCGCAAGTAATATCGAAGAAATGTTACCACTAACATGAAGTACAATATGTCACGAAAAAACAATCTCAGAATCAGCAGGATCCGTTGAAGCGTTCCAGAGTTATAACCTCATAAAGTGACAGTGGTCAGAATTGCAAAAATTGGCCTGGTCATTAAGTAAAAAAAATCCAAAAGCTACACTGTTGTAAAAACTGCACCCCTCAAAGTGCTCAAAACCACATTCAAGAAGTTTATTAACCCTTTAGGTGCTTCACAGGAATTAAAGCACTGTGGAAAGTGGTTTAGACACACTGTGGGGCTTAGAAGGGGTGGGGGGGATTGGGGATAGCAGAATTCACTGGGTTACTTTTGGGGGTGAGGAGCCATTTCACTTTTCCTGAACCTTTGTACTATCAGTAACGTGGAAACTCCCTATAATTCCATTGACAAAACAGAGTAGGGACTTTAGCAGATTGAGTTAAAGCTTTTATTGGGAACATTTAAGATCAAATTTATCCTGCGCTCTACGCTGAGCACTTAGAGTTTCCATCTAAATCTCCAAATCACACGAATCAGGCAAAACCCCAGAGGGATCCATTCATTATCATGATGCAGCAGAGTTAATCTGGGCTCCGTCTAGCCTCTGTTCAACAGTCTCCTTTTCAGAGACTCACAAAACTACCGACCGTACTTTTATGCACACTGAAAAAGACAGACACCGCCGGATCATATGTCAGACAAAGTCCACAGTGCCTCCACCTGCCTCAGAGGGAATCTTCCATTGGGGTTTCTGTCTGAATCACCTATTTCAGAGACTTACATGGAAACCCAGGTGTAAGCGCTCAATGTAGAGTGCAGGATAAATGTGAGCTGAGCCTTACTACGATCTTTGGGAGGTAGAATGAACAAAATCAACAGGTCAAGAATAGCTTATTTTTTACGACGTTCCTTGTGCTGTATATCCGATTAGGCGACTTTATTCTTCGGGTTGGCGCGAATACAGCAATACCAGATTTATATTTTTTTATGTTTGGCTGCTGTCACAATAAAAAAGGGTTTTGTTTTTGTAAAAAAATTAAATGTCCATTGCCGTAATTGGGAGCTAAGATTTTCCCATATTTCTGCAGTCATATGAGGGCTTCTTTTTTTTGTGGGACGAGTTGACATTGTTATTGATACAATCTTGGTCACAACGTTTGATTACTTTCTATTCCAATTTTTGGGAGACAGAATTGACAAACCGCAATTCAGGAATTGTTTTTATTTTATACTGCTCACCGTGTGGAGAGCCCAACAGGCTCTCCATGCATGTGTTGTGACTGTCACACAGCCGCGACACATGCAGCTGTGGTGCCGAACAGCTGGTTATCGGGAGCGCTCCAGGTATCAGACACCATGTAGCATTTGAAGAGCCTCTAAGGTTCTAAAATAGCAGAAGCCTCTACTAGTGACCATATTTTGGAAGCTACACTCAAGAAATTCATCTAGAGCACACCTGGGTAAAGTGTGGCTTGGCATTTCAATTTTAACAGTATGTGCACTCAGGATCCAGATACCACTGAATGCAATGACTGAAAAGGAGCATCAGATCCCTCTACGACCACTGAGCCTGTGCATCATGGCTCAGTAAGCACGAAAAGCATTAAGCTACTTACTGGTAGCAGCATTTTTCGGAGGCCCATGACAGCACTACAAGAGAGGGGATCCGCCCTTCAGGAACAGGAAACCTACAGATACAAAAGGGCGGCACCTCTCCCCATGCATCAGTTGTATATTAGAGCCTGAGAGGACTACCGCGGTTAGTAGCACACAAACATACATTATATACAGTTTATGTACAAAAATAATCCATCATATTGAACTATATACCACACGTGAGATCTATCCATCTCATTATATATACTATAGGAAGTGCAACCCCCACGTGAATAGGGAGGGAACTAAGGGTGCTGTCATGGGCCTCCGAAAAATGCTGCTACCAGTAAGTAGCTTAATGCTTTATTCGGACTCCCATGACAGCACTACGAGAGAATTACAGAGATGTAAACTACCTTAGGGAGGGACTATAGCCTGTAGCACCCTTAACCCGAAGGTGAGATCAGAAGAGAACCCCAAGTCCAACCTATAGTGCTTGAAAAAGGTGGAAGGGGATGACCACGTAGCCGCCTTACATATCTGGTCGATGGAAACTCCAGATCTTTCAGCCCAGGATGTGGCCATGGCCCGGGTGGAATGTGCCCTCAGATTCTGCGGAACAGGACTTCCACCTGCAGTATAAGCCAGAGAGATAGCCTCCCTAATCCACTTCGCTAACGTGCACTTTGACACTCTAAGACCTTTCCTGGGACCTTGGAAGGATAGAAACAACGCCTCCTCTCTCTTCCAAGCATCAGTGACTGATATATATTCTAAGAGACATCTCCTAACATCTAACGTATGGAGTAACTCTTCTTTGGAATTAGAAGGATTAGGGAGAAATGATGGTAGAACTATCTCTCCTGAGATCTATGAAAATCTGAGGCCACTTTCGGTAAATAAGCTGGATCTGGTCTGAGGACTACTCTGTCCTGTAGAAACTCTGTATAGGGGGAGAGCCTAGAAAGAGCCTGTATGTCTCCTACCCTACGAGCAGATGTAATTGCCACCAAAAATGCTGTTTTGAGGGATAGTAATTTAAGTGAGGCTGAATGTAAAGGCTCAAACGGTTCTTTAGTCAAAGCAGAGAGGACTAGATTGAGATCCCAAGGCATTGACCTATTCCTGTGTATAGGTCTGGACCTACTAGCTGCTTTGATGAACCTTGATACCCAATAATTACCAGCAATGTTACAAGAAAATAGGGCCCCTAGGGCTGAGACTTGTACTTTTAGCGTACTCGTGGATAGATTTAGCTCTAGCCCTCTCTGCAGGAATTCTAGAATCTGGTTAATTGGTAAACCCTCTTCGATATTAAAATTTGAAGATGCCAGAAACTTCCTCCAAGTTCTAGAGTAGATCTTAGTTGTTATGAGTTTTCTACTCTTCATAAGGGTATCAATGAGATTTGGAGAAAATCCTCTGTTTTTTAACAGTGACCTCTCAAAGACCATGCCGTCAAATGGAGACCCTTCACTTGTGGATGGTTGATCGGACCTTGATGAAGTAGGTCCGGGATGTCCGGCAGTACCCAGGGGTCTTCCACCGACATGGTCCTGAGCCAGGAGAACCAAGCTCTTCGGGGCCAGAACGGAGCGATCAGTATGATTCTCGCTCGATCCTCCCTTATCTTTCTGACCACCAGAGGCAACAGGTTTAGCGGGGGGAACGCATAAGCCAACCGGAAATCCCATCTGATCAGGAAGGCATCCACTGCCAGCGGATATTCCCTGGGATTCAAGGAACAGAATTTTTTCGTTTTCCTGTTGTCCTTGCTGGCAAATAAGTCCACCTCTGGATGACCCCACCTGCGGACAATCTGGTTGAAGATTTTTGAGTTCAGAGACCATTCTCCTTGTCTTAAGGTGTTTCGACTTAGAAAGTCCGCCCTTATATTTTCCTTCCCTTTTATATGCACTGCTGTTAAAGATAGAAAATGGTTTTCCGCTATCCGGAGCAGGCGGTCCGCTATTTCCATCAGGAACTCGGAGCGTGTTCCACCTTGGTGATTCACGTAGGCCACTGCCACCTGGTTGTCGGAGAGGATTTTGACATGGTGACCCTGTAGATACACGAGGAGTTCCTTAATTGAGAATTCAATTGCCATCAACTCCTTCTGATTGGAAGAGGCTGATGTTTGGGGGTCCCATAGACCCTGGACTACCACGTCACCCATGTGAGCCCCCCACCCCGTGGGGCTGGCGTCTGTTGTGATTACCCGAGTCACCTGAGTCACCCAGGGAACTCCTGCTGACAGATTGTCTTCCTCTAGCCACCATCTAAGAGATGTAAGAACCCCTGGACTCAATGTCATCTGACCCTGCAAGGAACCCTGTAAGACCCTATCATAATGTAGTACGTCAAACTGTAAAGGCCTGGAGTGGAACTGGGCCCAACGGACGGCGGGGATACAGGAAGTTAGGGAACCTAACAAAGACATAGCCTGTCTAAGGGTCATGGATGGTTTATTAATTGCTTTTAACACCTGTTGTTGGATATGAAGTAATTTATCAGGCGGAAGACAGCATTGTTGGGACTCGGAATTTAACAGCAGCCCTAGGAACCTCTGGGTCTTTAGGGGTTGCAATCGGGATTTATCATAATTTATGATCCAGCCCAGATTTTCCAGTTTAAATATAGCTGTTTTAACCTGAGCCAGGCAATGGTCTACTGAGTTCCCCACTATTAGGAAATCATCCAGATAAGGAACAATGAGAATATCGGATTCACGTAAGTGCACCATAACCTCTGCAACTACTTTAGTAAATACCCGGGGAGACGTTGAGAGGCCGAAGGGAAGGGCTCTAAATTGAAAATGGCGAACAATACCTCCCATAGACACCGCCACACGTAGAAACTTCTGGAAGTTTTCGTGGATAGGAACATGATAGTATGCATCCTTTAAGTCCACAACTACCATGAAGCAGTGTTTAAACAACATCTTTATTGCAGAACTGATTGACTCCATTTTAAACGTGGTATTAACCAGGTATTCATTAAGGGATTTAAGATTGATAATAGTCCTGAACGACTTGTCTGGTTTTTGAATCAAAAAAAGAGGAGAGTAGAATCCTCTTCCTCTCTCTGACTCCGGAACCTCAATCAGTACATTTTTACGGCATAAAGTCATGACCTCTGACTCTAAGGCCGTCTGTTCAATAGTGGAGGAACGCAAGGGGGTTAGCATAAACTTATCACGAGGCCAATGAACAAATTCCAATTTTAGGCCTTCCGATACAATACCTCGGACCCAGACACTATTCGTGATGTTAGTCCATGCGGAAGAGAAGGTTGACAATCTCCCTCCCACAGGGATTGCTAGTCATTGGTCTGGTTTCTTACGTTCTTTTGAGGAACGGCGAAACATGTAACCCGTATCTCTCCTGCGTCTATCCTCCCATCTAAAATTTTCTCTAGAGGGTGAGGATGCGCGCTTCCTTCCACGACCAAATCTCCTTCTGTTAAATGGACGCCGGTAAGAAGCTGATGACAAATTAGGAAATTTCTTCTTATCATCTCCAGCCTTTTCGAGCAGCTCATCCAAGGTTGGCCCAAAGAGATATTCCCCTTTACATGGGATAGCGCATAATTTGGATCTTGACTGGATATCCCCCGACCAACACTTCAACCATAAGGCTCTACGAGCTGCTCTGGCCGCCATTCTGACCGAGTCCACCGACGCGTCCGACAAGAAAGCCGCAGCATCCTGAATCACTGGAAGCGCACCTAGAATAGAATTCCTGGAGGCGCCTTCTTTAAGCTGGGATTCCAACTGTTCCAACCAGACCATTAGGGATCTGGCTGTACAAGTCGCAGCCACTGCTGGCCTCAAGGATCCGGCTGCAATCTCCCACGTACCCTTAAGGAAGATCTCCACCTTCCTGTCAAGAGGGTCTTTAAGGGACCCCATGTCCTCGAAAGGTAAAGCTGCTTTCTTAGATGCCTTCGCCACCGCCGCATCTAATTTAGGGGCCTTGTCCCAGGTATCCACATCCGTATCTTCAAAGGGATACCTGCGCTTTAAAGCCGGTGGCAAAGAACCTTTCTTCTCCGGTTTTTTCCATTCCCGGAGAATCAGGTCTTGAATCTTATCAATCACCGGGAAGGATCTGCGTTTCTTGTGTTCCAAGCCGCTGAACATTAGCTCCTGACGGGAAAGCTGAGTCTTAGGCTCTTCTAGGCCCATCGTACCTCTGACCGACTTGACTAACTTATCCACCCGGTCCAGAGGCAGACAGAATCGGCCAGATTCCTCTTCTGATGACGAGGAAGAGAGATTTGAGCGATAAGAACCTTCCTCTTTATCTTCCTCTGACGAATCAGAGATCACCGAGGCTCTCTGTTTTGAACTTCCCGCCTGGGACATAGACCGCAGGGATTCCCTTACTTCTGTACGGATCATCTCACGCAGATTAGCCGTAGAAGCAGATTCTTCCGCTACCTAGGGGAGGACAATAAGGGAGATACCATCTATCTAGCCTGATGTCACTCAACCCCTCCACTCCTGTAAACCTCACCGTCTGTTGTATACAGGAGGCACACAATTTTTTAGGGTAGGAATCTGGTAAGGGAACTTCACATAGGGCACACTCCTTATGTTTCGACTTTGCACTTCTCTTCCCCTAGAATGACAAAGTATAAGGGGCCCGCGTCACTGAGTGAACATTCAGGTAGATCACTTACCAGTGTACGCCAAAGAGAAAGGTACCGGAACACGAGGGGGCTCCTTGCCAGTCGAAGCTCTAGATCCTTGCCTGGACGAGCTTTTACGGCTGGACTGGTCACTTCTGATATGCTCCTTTCCCACGGCTTCCTGCCGTACTTTATCCAGAAGTTGAGGCTGCTGCTCACCATCATCTGCCATGATGAAGCTGTGGCCAAAAGCAGGGTTCTATCGCCAACACCTGCTTATATCCCCCTGTATTCCGGTCAGCAGGCCACCTGGCGTGTTCCCCATTGGTTCCTGATGATCAGGCTGCAGCTGGGAGGTTAGCGGTGGTAGTACAGAAGAACCAGCGACCGGACCATGGGCGCCGCCATTTTGGAAAGACCGCGCATGCGCAGTCAACCCGCAAACCGGAAGCGCCTGCCGGCTCCACCCCCGGCGCCCCAGCGTTCCGGAAACGCTCAGTGAGCGATGCAGGACGCCGGGAATGCCCAGCAGTGCTCCGGACGGCGCTCCACTTCCGACGCCGCAACCACACCACCGCACCTCACTGCCGCCGTCTGCTCAGGGGGGGGGAATGAAACTTACCAACGCCGGCTTCCGGAGACAAGGAATCCTCCGGACCCTGCTCCCTGCTGCCAACGCCACTGACGTGCAGTCCAGCCTGGACCACCGTGGCGTCTCCAGGACTTTCCGCACCGGTCGAGGTAGGAGACCCCCCCCGCTACCAGATTCGACCGGCCGGCCTGGGCCCTTACGAGATGAAATCTGTAGGATCCTGTCCCTCCAGGAACAGGAAACCAACTGATGCATGGGGAGAGGTGCCGCCCTTTTGTATCTGTAGGTTTCCTGTTCCTGAAGGGCGGATCCCCTCTCTCGTAGTGCTGTCATGGGAGTCCGAATAAATACTATATTGGAACTGCTTTATGTAGCCTCAGTACACCAAAACAGGACCAATGCATCGGGGGGCACGATGTTAGGAGAGTTTGTTATTTAAATTGTCAGTACTTGAGGGAAACTGTGGGTACATTATACAAGGTATTCAGAATTAACATTATATTTATGGTAAAGTTAATTTGTCCAATTAGTTTTGAGCCACTGAAATGAGGAGGATCAGCACCTTTCACCATGATAGCAAGATACAAAAATAGGTCCAGGAGACACAAACTTGCAGAATATATAGTCCACTGTGCAAAAAAAGAACAGTATCCAATGCTGCCATGTTTCACGTGTTGCCTCCTATGATTAAGAGAGCAGACTAGTTTTTACATCGTTACCAAAAGGACAAAATGCAAAAACCTGTACTTTCATGACATTAAAGGGAACCTGTCACCCCGTTTTTTCAGATTGAGCTATAAATACTGTTAAATAGGGCCTGCGCTGTGCGTTACTATAGTGTATGTAGTGTACCCTGATTCCCCATGTATGCTGAGGAATACATTACCAAAGTCGCCGTTTTCGCCTGTCAATCAGGCTGGTCAGGTCGGGTGGGCGTGTTCACAGCGCTCTTTTCTTCCCCAGCTTTCCGTTGGTGGCGTAGTGGTGTGCGCATGTCCAAGGTCCGAATTCCCTGCGCCCACGTGAAGACACAGCGCGCGATCTGCGCTGTCATCCCTTTCATCGGTGGGGGCGGCCATCTTCCTGGGGCCGCGCGTGCGCAGATGGAGTGCTCTGCTGCACGGGGCTTCAGGAAAATGGCCGCGGGATGCCGCGCGTGCGCACAAGAGATCGCGGCGGCCATTTTCCCAAAGCCGAGTTTGCATCTTTGCAGTTTGACAGGCGAAAACGGCGACTTTGGTAATGTATTTCTCAGCATACATGGGGAATCAGGGTACACTACATACACTATAGTAACGCACAGCGCAGGCCCTATTTAACAGTATTTATAGCTCAATCTGAAAAAACGGCCCTAATTTTAGCCCCAACCCTAACCCTAAATTTAGCCAACCCTAACTTTAGCCCCAACCCTAAGGCTACTTTCACACTTGCGTCGTGTGGCATCCAACGCAAGCCGTCGTTTTGGACAAAAAAACGGATCCTGCAAATGTGCCCGCAGGATGCGTTTTTTGCTCATAGACTTGTACTGCCGACGGATCGCAACGGATCGCCACACGTCGCATCAGTCGTGCACTGGATGCGATGTGTTTTGGCAGACCGTCGTCACAAAAAACGTTCAATGTAACTTTTTTTGTACGTCGCGTCCGCCATTTCCAACCGCGCATGTGCGGCCATAACTCCACCCATTCCTACCCAGGACAGACTGAGCAGCGGATGCGTTGAAAAACTGCATCCGCTGCCCACGTTGGGCACAATTTTCACAATGTGCGTCGGGCCGACGCATTACGACGGCCCCGTACCGACGCACGTGTGAAAGAGGCCTAACCCTAGCCCTAACCCCAACCCTAAATTTAGCCCCAACCCTAATTTCAGCCCCAACCCTAATTTCAGCCCCAACTCCTCTAGCTGCCGGCCGGCAGATCATGGCGGGCGCACTGCGCATGCCCCCGCCATTTTCTAACCGGATGAAGAAGCCGGCGGGCAGGAGGGGACGCAGGAGGATCCAGGGACACCGGTAGGTATAACAGGGTCCCCGAATCCCCCAATTTCTCTGTCCTCTGATGTGCAATCACAGAGGACAAAGAATAACACCCCGCTTTTTTTTGCGGTCGCCGGTAAACCGTTAATTACCGGCGATCGCAAAACAGGGGTCGGTAAAATCCGACCCAGATCATGTTCTTTGGGGTCTCGGCTACCCCCGGCAGCCGAGACCCCAAAGATTTTCCGGGTGCCGGCCATTTTTTGACTGGAACAAGATGGCGGTGCCCATCGGGAGCCACGAGGAGCATCGGGGGAGCCACGAGGAGCATCGGGGGAGACAGGTGAGTATCAGGGGGCGATCGCGGACCCCATTTCTCTGTCCTCTGATGTGCGATCACATCGGAGGACAGAGAAATTAAATGGGAAATCGCGTTTTTTGGGGTTTTTTTTACGACCGCCGGTAAATGGTTAATTACCGGCGATCGCAACCCGGGGGTCGGTAAAGAATCACATTCTCTGGGGTCTCGGCTACCCCCGGTAACCGAGACCCCAGAGAAAATCCGACTCTGGGGGGCGCTATTCACTTTTTCCACAGCGCCGTTAATTAACGGCACTGTGGTTTAAGTACCCTTAAATGCCGCTGTTAAAAGGCATATCGGTGGTCGTTAAGGGGTTAAATAGCATCTTCTCAATGGTAACTGGCCAAAGAGGCTATCCATCGGTCAAATAGGGTTTATTGGGAAGGGAGGAGTCGTCGTCAAAATAACATACACTAAGCAATAATAGGCAGTGGAAAGTAAGGTAGGCGGTCCCCATAGCAGGAAGGGAGTATGTAGGGATGCAGTCGAAGGGGATAAAGCCTGTAAAACAAATGCACCATGAAAGAGAAAAGTGGCTACAGGAGTCAGTGGTGGCTGTGATGGAAGATTCTGCTGCCAAGAGAGGATCCAGGTTTAGGCATTACTAAGCTGCGGGATGTGGGAGACAGAAGGGTTTGGATCCTCACCTTCCTTGAATTCTATTCTCCTGAGCTTCCAGTTTAGACCAGAAAGGTCACCCCTTCAGTAAGAGCATAAATAAATCTAGTCGGCACTCGGCTCGTGACAAGGGATGGCATACCATTTATAAACAATGATAAAAAGACAGGCAGTTTTTCAAGGTTTAATCCATCAGATCATCAATTAAAAAAACAATATTAATGACATTTTGTATGTAACTAGAGTGCTGGTCTTTCTATGATCGTTCTATTTGTGAAACAGAGCACTGATTGAAAGTATGCTCGAATCTGGGGCACCCCTGGCATTGTGGACAGGTAAATTCTGCTGTTTTTATCTGCCTTTTTTAACCCCTTAATGACCTCAGCTTTTTTCGTTTTTGCGTTTTCGTCTCCCCTTCTTCCCTGAGCCATAACTTTTTTATTTTTCCGTCAATATGACCATGTGAGGGCTTATTTTTTGCGGCACGAGTTGTACTTTTGAACGACATCATTGGTTTTAGCATTTCGTGTACTAGAAAGTGGGAAAAAATTCCAAGTGTGGTGAAATTGCCAAAAAAGTGCAATCCCACACTTCTTTTGTGTTTGGCTTTTTTTACTAGGTTCACTAAATGCTAAAACTGCCATTATGATTCTCCAGGTCATTACGAGTTCATAGACACCAAACATGTCTAGGTTATTTTTTATCTAAATGGTAAAAATAAAAATTCCAAACTTTGCTTAACCCCTTCCCGACCCATGACGCCACGTAGGCGTCATGAAAGTCGGTGCCAGATCGCGTCCCTGCAGATCGGGTGAAAGTGTTAACTCCCATTTCACCCGATCTGCAGGGACAGGGGGAGAGGTAGTTTAGCCCAGGGGGGGTGGCTTCACCCCCCCGTGGCTACGATCGCTCTGATTGGCTGTTGAAAGTGAAACTGCCAATCAGAGCGATTTGTAATATTTCACCTATTATAACTGGTGAAATATTACAATCCAGCCATGGCCGATGCTGCAATATCATCGGCCATGGCTGGAAACACTAATGTGCCCCCACCCCACCGATCGCCCCCCCCAGCCCTCCGATCTCTCCGGTACACTGCTCCGGCTCCCCTCCGTCCTGTGCTCCGCTCCCCCCATGCTCTTGTCCGCTCC
Source organism: Ranitomeya imitator (assembly GCF_032444005.1). Lineage (NCBI taxonomy): Eukaryota > Metazoa > Chordata > Amphibia > Anura > Dendrobatidae > Ranitomeya > Ranitomeya imitator. The sequence goes on from NC_091283.1 coordinate 658,654,491, forward strand.
CCCCGTGCTTTAATCACCCCCCCTGCACTCCGATCCACCCCCCCGTGCTCCGTCCCACCCCCCGTGCTCCGTCCCACCCCTCCCGCGCTCCGTTCCACCCCTCCCGCGCTCCGTTCCACCCCTCCCGCGCTCCGATCCACCCCCCCATGCTCCCCCCCACCCCATCATACTTACCGATCCTGCCGGGGTCCGTCCGTCTTCTCCCTGGGCGCCGCCATCTTCCAAAATGGCGGGCGCATGCGCAGTGCGGCCGCCGAATCTGCCGTGCGGCAGATTCGTTCCAAAGTGCATTTTGATCACTGAGAGATTATATCTCAGTGATCAAAATAAAAAAAATAATAAATGACCCCCCCCTTTGTCACCCCCATAGGTAGGGACAATAAAAAAATAAAGTATTTTTTTTTTTTTCCACTAATGTTAGAATAGGGTTAGGGGTAGGGTTAGGGCCAGGGTTAGGGTTTCGGTATGTGCACACGTATTCTGGTCCTCTGCGGATTTTTCCGCTGCGGATTTATGGTGGATTTACCGCGTTTTTTCTGCGCATTTCACTGCGGTTTTACAACTGCGATTTTCTATTTGAGCAGTTGTAAAACCGCTGCGGAATCCGCACAAAGAAGTGACATGCTGCGGAATGTAAACCGCTGCGTTTCCGTGCAGTTTTTCCGCAGCATGTGTACAGCGATTTTTGTTTCCCATAGGTTTACATTGAACTGTAAACTCATGGGAAACTGCTGCGGATTCGCAGCGTTTTCCGCAGCGTGTGCACATACCTTTAGAATTAGGCCATGTGCACACGGTGCGGATTTGGCTGTGGATCCGCAGCATATTGGCCGCTGCGGATTGGCAGCAGTGTTCCATCAGGTTTACAGTACCATGTAAACCTATGGAAAACCAAATCCACTGTGCCCATGGTGCGGAAAATACCGCGCGGAAACGCTGCGTTGTATTTTCCGCAGCATGTCAATTGTTTGTGCTGATTCCGCAGCGTTTTTACACCTGTTCCTCAAAAGGAATCCGCAGGTGAAATCCGCACAAAAAACACTGGAAATCCGCAGGTAAAACGCAGTGCCTTTTACCCGCGGATTTTTCAAAAATGATGCTGAAAAAATCTCACGAATCCGCAACGTGGGCACATAGCCTTAGGGTTAGGGTTGGAATTAGGGTTGTGATTAGGGTTATGGCTACAGTTGGGATTAAGGTTAGGGGTGTGTTGGGGTTAGTTGGAGGTAGAATTGAGGGGTTTCCACTGTTTAGGCACATCAGGGGTCTCCAAACGCAACATGGCGCCACCATTGATTCCAGCCAATCTCGTATTCAAAAAGTCAAATGGTGCTCCCTCAATTCCGAGCCCCCGACGTGCGCCCAAACAGTGGTTTACCCCCACATATGGGGTACCAGCATACTCAGGATAAACTGCGCAACAATTACTGGGGTCCAATTTCTCCTGTTACCCTTGTGAAAATAAAAAAAATGCTTGCTAAAACATCATTTTTGAGGAAAGAAAAATTATTTTTTATTTTCACGGCTCTGCGTTGTAAACGTCTGTGAAGCACTTTGGGGATCAAAGTGCTCACCACATATCTAGATAAGTTCCTTGGGGGGGTCTAGTTTCTAAAATGGGGTCACTTGTGGGGGGTTTCTACTGTTTAGGCACACCAGGGGCTCTGCAAACGCAACGTGACGCCCGCAGACCATTCCATCAAAGTCTGCATTTCAAAAGTCACTACTTCCCTTCTGAGCCCCGACGTGTGCCCAAACAGTGGTTTACCCCCACATATGGGGTATCAGCGTACTCAGGAGAAACTGGACAACAACTTTTGGGGTCCAATTTCTCCTGTAACCCTTGGGAAAATAAAAAATTCTGGGCTAAATAATTATTTTTGAAGAAAGAAAACGTATTTATTATTTTCACGGCTCTGCATTATAAACTTCTGTGAAGCACTTGGGGGTTCAAAGTGCTCACCACACATCTAGATAAGTTCCTTTCGGGGTCTAGTTTCCAAAATGGGGTCACTTGTGGGGGGTTTCTACTGTTAAGCCACATCAGGGGCTCTGCAAACGCAACGTGACGCCCACAGAGCATTCCATCAAAGTATGCATTTCAAAACGTCACTACTTCACTTCCGAGCCCCGGCATGTGCCCAAACAGTGGTTTACCCCCACATATGGGGTATCAGCGTACTCAGGAGGAACTGGACAACAACTTTTGGGGTCAAATTTCTCCTATTACCCTTGGCAAAATAGGAAATTCCAGGCTAAAAAATCATTTTTGAGGAAAGAAAAATTATTTTTTATTTTCATGGCTCTGCGTTATAAACTTCTGTGAAGCACCTGGGGGTTTAAAGTGCTCAATATGCATCTAGATAAGTTCCTTGGGGGGTCTAGTTTCCAAAATTGGGTCACTTCTGGGGGAGCGCCAATGTTTAGGCACACGGGGGCTCTCCAAACGTGACATGGTGTCCGCTAAAGAGTGGAGCCAATTTTTGATTCAAAAAGTCAAATGGCGCTCCTTCCCTTCCAAGCCCTGCCGTGCGCCCAAACAGTGGTTTACCCCCACATATGAGGTATCAGCGTACTCAGGACAAATTGGACAACAACTTTCGTGGTTCAGTTTCTCCTTTTACCATTGGGAAAATAAAAAAATTGTTGCTAAAAGATAATTTTTGTGACTAAAAAGTTAAATGTTCATTTTTTCCTTCCATGTTGCTTCTGCGAAGCACCTGAAGGGTTAATAAACTTCTTGAATGTGGTTTTGAGTACCTTGAGGGGTGCAGTTTTTAGAATTCGCCAAATTTCCGTTTTTATCACAAATAAACGCAGAATTTATTGACCTAAATTTACCACTAACATGAAGCCCAATATGTCACGAAAAAACAATCTCAGAACCGCTAGGATCCGTTGAAGCGTTCCTGAGTTATTACCTCAAAGGGACACTGGTCAGAATTGCAAAAAACGGCAAGGTCTTTAAGGTCAAAATAGGCTGGGTCATGAAGGGGTTAAAAAAAAAAAGTTGTGCAATTTTCCAATACCCGTAGCGTCTCCATTTTTGTGATCTGGGGTCGGGTGAGGGCTTATTTTTTGCGTGCCGAGCTGACTATTTTAATGGTACCAGTCTGGTGTAGATATGTTATTTTGATCGTCCGTTATTGCACTTTAATGCAATGTCGCAGCAACCAAAAAAATATAATTAGACTTACCGGTAATTCGGTTTCTAGGAACCTTCCACGACAGCATAGGAGAATGTCTCCATTCCCTTATGGGGGACAGGAAGCACGAGAGGTTAAAAGCCCCTCCTCCCTCCAAATCGCCAGTGACTTACAACGGATACCATAGCACTAGCTACCTTAATAAACCCAAGATAAATCCAAGGAAAGGGAGGGAATTAGTGCTGTCGTGGAAGGTTCCTAGGAATCGAATTACCGGTAAGTCTAATTCTATTTCTCTAGTCACCTTCCACGACAGCATAGGAGGAGTACCAACGTACCAACCAATTCTGCACTAGGGGGGGACAATAGCCTGGAGAACTTTCCGGCCAAAGACTAAATCCCTATTGGACAATAAGTACAATCTATAGTGTTTGGAAAAGGTATGTGGTGAAGACCAAGTTGCAGCCCTGCAAATCTACTCGATGGAAGCGCCTACTCTTTCTGCTCATGACACTGAAGTAGATCTTGTAGAATGGGCCTTGACTTTAATTGGAGGAGTCAAGTTCTCAGCCAGATGAGCCATACATGAAACCTTTTTGATCCAGCTGGAAATAGTGCTTTTTGCCACTTTCCTTCCTTTATTCTGACCCGATAGATGTACAAACAGGTTTCGATAAATTCTGAAAGGATTAG